>NC_058414.1:32188837-32238077 GCF_002201575.2 Neomonachus schauinslandi | reverse complement strand
GAAAAAAAAAAAAAAAAAAAAAAAAAAAACAAGACCCGTTGATATGCTGTCTGCAAGAGACTCATTTTAGACCCAAAGTCACCTCTAGATTGAAAGTGAGGGGGTGGAAAACCATTTACCATGCTAATGGACACCAAAAGAAAGCTGAGGTGGCAATCCTTATATCAGACAAATTAGATTTTAAACCAAAGACTATAATAAGAGATGAGGAAGGAGACTATATCACACTTAAAGGGTCTATCCAGCAAGAAGATCTAACAACTGTAAATATCTATGCCCCTAACATGGTTAATAACAAAACCAAAGAAACACATTGACAACAATACAATAATAGTGGGGGACTTTAACACCCCCCTCACTACAATGGACAGATCATCTAAGCAAAAGATCAACAAGGAAATAGGGGCTTTAATGACACACTGGACCAGATGGACTTCACAGATATATTCAGAACATTCCATCCTAAAGGAACAGAATACATATTCTTCTCAAGTGCCCATGGAGCATTCTCCAAAATAGTTCACATTGTAGGTCACAAATCAGGTCTCAACCGGTACCAAAAGTTTGGGATCATTCCCTGCCTATTTTCAGACCACAATGCTTTGAAACTAGAACTCAAACGCAAGAGGAAAGTCTGAAAGAACTCAAATACATGGAGGCTGAAGAGCATCCTACTAAAGAATGAATGGGTGAACCAGGAAATTAAAGAAGAATTAAAAAAATTCATGGAAACCAATGAAAATGAAAACACAACTGTTCAAAATCTTTGGGATGCAACAAAGGCCATCTTAAGAGGAAAGTATACAGCAATACAAGCCTTTCTCAAGAAACAAGAAAGGTCTCAAATACACAACCTAACCCTACACCTAAAGGAGCTGGAGAAAGAACAGCAAATAAAGCCTAAACCCAGCAGGAGAAGAGAAATAATAGAGATCAGAGCAGAAATCAACGAAATAGAAACCGAAAGAACAGTAGAACAGATCAACGAAACTAGGAAGTGGTTCTTTGAAAGAATTAATAAGATTGATAAACCCCTGGCCAGACTTATTAAAAAGAAAAGAGAAATGACCCAAATAAATAAAATCATGAATGAAAGAGGAGAGATCACAACCAATACCAAAGAAATACAAACAATTATAAGAACATATAATGAGCAACTATATGCCAGCAAATTAGATAATCTGGAGGAAATGGATGCATTCCTAGAGAGTATAACCTACCAAAACTGAACCAGGAAGAAATAGAAAACCTGAACAGACCTATAACCACTAAGGAAATTGAAGCAGTCATCAAAAATCTCCCAACAAACAAGAGCTCAGGGCCAGATGGCTTCCCAGGGATTTCTATCAAACATTTAAAAAAGAATTAACACCTATTCTTCTGAAACTGTGCCAAAAAAATAGAAATGGAAGGAAAACTTCCAAACTCATTTTATGAGGCCAGCATTACCTTGATCTCAAAATCAAAGACCCAATCAAAAAGGAGAATTACAGACCATTATCCCTGATGAACATGGATGCAAAAATTCTCACCGAAATACTAGCCAATAGGATCCAACAGTACATTATAAGGATTATTCACCACAACCAAGTGGGATTTATTCTTGGGCTGCAAGGTTGGTTCAACATCTGCAAATCAATCAATGGGATGCAATACATTAACAAAAGAAAGAACAACAACCATATGATCCTCTCAATAGATGCAGAAAAAGCATTTCACAAAGTACAGCATCCTTTCTTGATTAAAACTCTTCAGAGTGTAGGGATAGGGGCTACATACCTCATCATCATAAAAGCCATCTATGAAAAACACACAGCGAATATCATTCTCAATGGGGAAAAACTGAGAGCTTTTCCCCTAAGGTCAGGAATATAACAGGGATGTCCACTATCACCACTGCTATTCAACATAGTACTAGAAGTCCTATGGGGACACAGCAATCAGACAACAAAAAGAAATCAAAGACACCCAAATCAGCAAAGGAGAAGTCAAACTCTCACTGTTTGCAGATGATATGATACTTTATGTGGAAAACCCCAAAGACTCCACCCCAAAACTGCTAGAACTCATACAGGAATTCAGTAAAGTGCCAGGATATAAAATCAATGCACAGAAATCAGTTGCATTTCTATACACCAACAACAAGACAGAAGAAAGAGAAATTAAGGAGTCAATCTCATTTACAATTGCACCGAAAACCATAAGATACCTAGGAATAAATCTAACCAAAGAGGCAAAGAATCTGTACTCAGTAAACTATAAAATACTCATGAAAGAAATTGAGGAAGACACAAAGAAATGGAAAAACGTTCCATGCTCATGGATTGGAAGAACAAATATTGTGAAGATGTCAATGCTACCTAGAGCAATCTACACATCTAATGCAATTGCTATCAAAATACCATCAAGTTTTTTCAAAGAAATGGACAAATAATCCTAAAATTTCTATGGAACCAGTAAAGACCCTGAATAGCCAGAGGAATGTTGAAAAAGCAAAGCAAAGCTGGTGGCATCACAATTCCGGACTTCAAGCTCTATTACAAAGCCCGTAATCATCAAGACAGTATGGTACTGGCACATAAACAGACACATAGATCAATGGAACAGAATAGAGAGCCCAGAAATGGCCCCTCAACTCTATGGTCAACTAATCTTCGACAAATAGGAACGAATGTCCAATGGAAAAAAGACAGTCTCTTCAACAAATGGTGTTGGGAAAATTAGACAGCCACATGCAGAAGAATGAAACTGGACCATTTCCTTATACCACACACAAAAATAGACTCAAAATGGATAAAAGACCTAAATGTGAGACAGGAATCCATCAAAATCCTAGAGGAGAACACAGGCAGCAACCTCTTTGACCTCAGCCAAAGCAACTTCTTCCTAGAAACATCGCCAAAGGCAAGGGAAGCAAGGGCAAAATGAACTACTGGGACTTGATCAAGATAAAAAGCTTTTGCACAGCAAAGGAAACAGTCAACAAAACCAAAAGCAACTGACAGAAGGGGAGAAGATATTTGCAAATGACATATCCGATAAAGGGCTAGTATCCAAAATCTACAAAGAACTTATCAAACTCAACACCCAAAGAACAAAGAATCCAATCAAGAAATGGGCAGAAGACATGAACAGACATTTTTCCAAAGAAGACATCCAAATGGCCAACAGACACATGAAAAAGTGCTCAACATCACTCAGCATCAGGGAAATCCAAATCAAAACCTCAATGAGATACCACCTCACACCAGTCAGAATGGCTGAAGTTAACAAGTCAGGAAACGACAGATGTTGGCGGGGATGCGGAGAAAGGGGAACCCTCCTACACTGTTGGTGGGAATGCAAGCTGGTGCAGCCACTCTGGAAAACAGTATGGAGGTTCCTCAAAAAGTTAAAAATAGAGCTACCCTACAACCCAGCAATTGCACTACTGGGTATTTACCCCAAAGATACAAATGTAGTGATCCAAAGGGGTACGTGCACCCCAGTGTTTATATCAGCAATGTCCACAATAGCCAAACTATGGAAAGAGCCAAAATGTCCATCGACAGATGAATGGATAAAGAAGATGTGGTATATATATACACAATGGAATATTATAAAGCCATCAAAAAACACAACATCTTGCCATTTGCAATGACATGCATGGAACTAGAAGGTATTATGCTAAGTGAAATAAGTCAATCAAAGACATGTATCACATGATCTCACCGATATGAGGAATTCTTAATCTCAGGAAACAAACTGAGGGTTGCTGGAGTGGTGGGGTGTGAGAGGGATCGGGTGGCTGGGTGATAGACACTGGGAAGGGTATGTGCTATGGTGAGCGCTGTGAATTGTGTAAGACTGTTGAATCACAGACCTGTACCTCTGAAACAAATAATACATTATGTTAAAAAAAAAAAAAAAGAAGAAGAAGATAGTAGGAAGGGAAAAATGAAGGGGGAGAAATCAGAGGGGGAGACAAACCATGAGAGACTATGGACTCTGAGAAACAAACTGAGGGTTCTAGAGGGGAGGGGGGTGGGGGATGGGTTAGCCTGGTGATGGGTATTAAGGAGGGCACATATTGAATGGAGCACTGGGTGTTATACGCAAACAATGAATCATGGAACACTACATCAAAAACTAATGATGTAATGTATGGTGATCAACATAAAATAAAATTAAAAAATAAATGAATAACAAATCTTGATCATTGTCCAGAGATCTGCATCCATAAAGAAGGCCATACTCAGCAGTTAAAAAACATATTTTCCTTCACAAGTGAATTAAGAGAAGAATAGGATGTTTAGCAACACATATAATTAAGAGCAATAAAATGTGGGACATTACATCTAGGAGTAAAAATCAAACGTACTGAGCTAAGTTGATCTAAGCAGCCTTACCCAAAATGATCAACAAGGAAGACAAGCATTAGAATCTTGCAGAACTATGTTCTGGCTTGAGTGATTTCTAAATGTATACACCTAAGGCAAGGCAGGGAGTTGGAGATAGGGAGGATTATGGGAAAGGTGGGCAGAGAAGCAGTTAGGTCACACTCTCTAGCGGTGCAGTAGTGGTGGGTGCTCTCTTGAGCAGCATGCCTAAGAGTTAGTGGGCTCCATTGCAATTTCCTCTGAAATCCTAAGGAAGTGATCGATCATTCTTTATGCGCCACTTCTGGGTGCAGAGATCACGCTCTGGTGAGCATGTCCATTTGTCATTAAGGTTGACCTGAGATGGTACAGAGGGACAAGGGCAGCTCCATTCCCACTATGTCACACATTTGCCTAGAAGCTGCACGTTTCTTACACTTTCCCTTAAAAATTTCACCTTTCCCGGGCGCCTGGGTGGCTCAGTTGGTTAAGCGACTGCCTTCGGCTCAGGTCATGATCCTGGAGTCCCGGGATCGAGTCCCACATCGGGCTCCCTGCTCAGCAGGGAGTCTGCTTCTCCCTCTGACCCTCCTCCCTCTCATGCTGTCTCTCATTCTCTCTCTCACAAATAAATAAAATCTTTAAAAAAAAAATCACCTTTCCCATCAAAAACTTTCAAGTAAATATGTGATGTTACTCTAATGGATAAAGTCAATATACTCTATTCTGATTCTAGTTGCATTATTTAGGTTCAAACTAGTCCAGAGGGTTGCCAAAAGAGGTACTGAAATATGTTAAAGTGTATTTTGCTTGCTTGTTTTCTGGGGGGACTTCAGTTGTCTTTTTTCCCTCAGGTTGAGTGACTAATTTCATGAGAAAATCAGCCCATTCACGGAGACAATCCATTCCATGAAAATGAGTAATCCACTTCCATATAATGACAAGCCACATTAATTCCCTGTGACTTAGGTCCTTCTGCAAAAATTGAAGAAAATGATGCTTTTTGCATATTTCTCAGAGGTACTCCAGGTAGTAATGAGATAGTGTCTTTAGAGCACTAGAAATTCCCTGAGGAGATGTACAATACAAACTCAAATTACCATTCCATTATGATTTATCTTTGCTTTATATAAACTGTTTACTGTTAGCAGCGTTTTCCTTGTAGAAACCTTTTATATTGCTGAAGTGCATTAGCCATGATGTTTATTTCTACTCCTTGCTTGTAAAGGGTCTGAGGCTACAAAACAGAGAACTCTCAACTGCATTAGGAACAACTGTTTTCTTCCAGGACTGATGTGTCCTTCTTTAAATGACTTCTATACAGCAAGCAGCTTAGAAAATGTGAGCTAGAGCTCCCAAGGGATAAGTGAAATGCAACCCAGGGTAACAGGAAAGCTAATTTCCAATCTCATGAAGGGATTGGAAGATGGGCACAGCTAACATTGCAAAACATACAGAGACAAAGAGACTCTCTCAGCCCTGGCCTTATGTTCAAGTAGCCAAGGTCCTTTTTTGTACCCTCTCTCCAAGTCAGCCCTCCAGAAGCTACCATTCTCCTAGTCATTTGGGATCCATCACCAAGAGTCAAAATTACTGTCTCTCACTTTCAGGGCCCAGGATAAATTCTTCTCCATCTTTTTTTTTTCCCCCTCTTCTCATGTCTCAGGGCTGCCATCTTAAAAGTTTATTTACCTCACCTTTCCTAGAGTATTCCAGCGGCCACCAGCTACCACCAGGCTGATTTTCCTGAATCTGAACTCTTTTCTACTTCCAACTCATCTAGTAAACTTGTGTCTGACTCCTGCCTCAATCTCAGGATCCTCTATCATTTAAGTTCAAGCACTGTAATGCAGGAGTTTCAAACACGGGGGTGATGGTCAAAAGATTGCACTTCCAAGTCTTGGCTGTTCTTAATAGCCGCAGAATTCTTGAGAAACTTGCTTCTCTAATTCTCAGCTCTCCCTCTCTCCAGGGGGTGGTTGTTAGGAATAAGAGAAAATGTAGGCAAAGGGTAGAGCATGGTGTCTATCACTCCATCTGTAACAAGTGGTAGTTGCTGCTGTTGTATAATCTGGCTTCATTCTAGCCATGAAAATCATGTCCTTTAACAGTGTACAACAACATAATAGTAAGAGTAGCTAACATTTGTTGACCACCTCCTAGGAGTTGGGTTCTAGTGGAAGTGCTTTATATATGTCAATCCATTAATTCTCAAAATATCTTAAAATAGAAATGATAGTTACTTCCATTTTACTGATGTTGGAAGTGTGGCACAGAAGGATCACATAATATTTAGGTTACACCTGTAAGTCGGGGAGCTGGGATTCCAATCTAGTAAATCTGGTCCTACTACACTGGTTCCCTAATCCAATCTCTTTGTCATTCCCACCCTTGAACCTGGGGGTTGCTATTTCTCTTTCTTTAAATTTCTTCCCTTTCAACCTCTAGATTCCCAAATCTTACACATTTTTCAAGTCCCACTTCAAGATCCCCCCTTTTCTAGAAACCCCTGCCAGTTCTCACTGCATTTATTTTTTTCTGAACTTTAATAATCCTGTGTTACATAATATGGTACTTAATTACACACTGCATCATATTATTTTTAAACATTTTCTCATGCATGTTATTTTTTTCTCTTAGTACCTTCTATTACCTCCCTAGTAGCCTAGACACGACTCCTTTATCCTTCCTATGCACGGTACAGTACTGAATCCATTTCAATACATTCTCAATGAATACATAGTGATTGTGACATATCATAATTTTAGGCATAATATCACCTTGCCTATATAGGGCTGTATTTTGCATTTTATATATGCTATCTCATTTGAAATTGCATGTAATTATTCACATACAAAATTCCTCAGTAAGTATTTGATGGAGTCTTAGCTTCACCTTCACATTATCAGGCTTGAATGGAAAGCAAGTTGAGTATCTCTCTGGAGCCCCTATACAAATCCAAGCTCACACAGTTCCTGAGTCTTCCTCGGAAGAATGAGGAGCTGTGACAGATAAAAACAACTTTTCTGAAGTCTGAGAATACCAAGCTTGATCTACAGAATGCTTAGATAGGTCCGTTTTTTATTTAAGACATTTTGAGAACTTATAATTTTCTAAGAAGACAATTTCCTTAAGAGTCATACATAAGTAGAGCTCTTACCACCAGGCAATTTCCTCTGACATTTTCTTTAAAATTTCCCATCTTTCCCCCGTCATCAGATGACTCCTCCTTGCAGCTTTTGGTGTTGTGCTGGGTGCTTCCTTCCCTCTCCTCTGTGATTACAGCCTCTAACATGGCCAGGCAGTTATGAAGTCCACCCTTTCATCAACATTTATCCCTGTGAGGCATAATTGGTCTTTTCATCTTATTAGTGATGATGAGCTGCCTGTGCAGGCTGGCAATATTTTATTACTTCTCAGTAATATCTGCCCTCTAAAATTGAAATAATTTAATGTTTGGACCATTTTGGCAGCCTTTCTGATTTTCAAATAAATTGTGCTAAATATAAATCCATGTTTACTGAGAGACCTCCCACAGTGTTGAAGACATTTTGATTATCTTTTAAATTAGAACAAAGCAGACTTAGATATTGGGCTTTTTAATCTAATTCTCTATAAAAAGTGGTGCATAAAGTCAATTTCAATTCTATGTTCCCTCAAATCAAAGATCTTCACAGATAGGTGAACTTGCCTTTATCCTTTCTAAGGAGGGCAGACATGATTCCAAAGCCACACCACTTCTGGCTTCTGGACCGAGTTTGTAATGGCCCAAAGAAGGGGAACTTCATAAAATGTGTTCTTATGCTTCTATATAGAAAATATAAATGAGTCAGATTAAAAGTAGTTGATGTAACAGTTCTTCAAAACTATAGGCTATATCTGAGTTTTATACTTGGGCTCATAAAAGGATGTCATAAAACTTAGTCCCTCAGTTCTGAAAATACAGGAAACTGTCATAACAGAATTTCCTTCATTTTTTTCTCTACTAATAAAACACCCTATTTCCTAAGGGAAAAGACAAACATTTATGAATGCTTCTGTGCCAAGCAGTGAGCCATACATTTTTCACAGATATTACATAATTTTATAGATACTTTGGGAGAAATTTTAAGCCTGTTCCATGGATTAGTGAAATAGGTGACTACTTTCCCTGGGACATCACTGGAATCACAATTTTTAATATCAGTTTTCTTTAAAGGGCCTTCAAAAATATATGCATTTTAACTGTGACAACATCAGGTTTACTCAGTTGTTGAAGTTGTTGAACTAGGTCAGGGAAGCTCAGAAAGGGTCCTGTCTTCTCTCTGTCCCATTCACCCACTCTGTAGGTGAAGATCTCCATCCCCACTCCCCACCTGGGATGAAAATCACCTCAGGTTTCTGAGTTTTCCTGTCACTCTGGGGAAATAAATAAATACTCCTTTTGGTTTTCCTTTTTTAAAAAAAGAGAGAGAAAGAAGGAATCCACTTCTTTGTTATTAAAAATGCTCAATGTTTAAAGGTTTGTTTTTTTTCCCCTCTCCCCAGCTTGGGCCAGTCCCAGTCTGTAAACCTGTAGGTGAAGATGCTTCTTCTCTGCAACACATTTCACCTCCTTCCTCCCTCACCGTGCTATTTCTGACTCTTAAGATCAGACCTGGCAAAGAGAAGATTCATGAAGAACAGAAAAGCCTGACATAGCTGGGACAGTTGTAAGCTGCATCCGAGCATTCTCCATGGTGGTTGTTGAGTCTATTTCATTCTCAGATGTATTTGTGATTTTCTCAAAAATACTTTCTCTAAGTCATTTTCTGTGTTACAATTCCCCAGCTGCTTTGTTCCATCTGGACTGCCGGCTCCTCTCCTGAAGCACTTGTGTTTGGGTCATCCTCCTGGGCATGTCCCTTCAGAATGGCAGGTAGGCCACAGCTTTCTAACATGAGTCCCTCAGGCTGCCCCCAGGATAAAGGGCCCCTCAGCTGCCTTACCAAGGAAATGCAATCCCACTCTCTTTACTCTATGGGCAGGTACACCATTCCAGTTAATCTTTTGCTTTTTTACTTTTCTTGATGACAATCAGATACCAATGCCACTAGAACTGATTTCGTAACATTTCAAGATATAAGGTACCTAGTATGGTTTATTAAAGGCATGAAGTGTGATCAAGGTTATATTTCTCTGTACTTCATTAATATATCAAAAGATCAGAAATGTGAATTCTAAGATGCCTATGTTCTATTGAGTGCAAAGAAAATTTCCAGTGTCCAGTCCATCGTACCTGCTCTTCAACTTGCCAACGCTTACTGTAAGCCCTTGGTCATAATTGCCGAAGATGTTGATGGAGAAGCTCTGAGTGTATTCATTTTGAATAGGCTAAAAGTTGGTCTTCAAGTTGTAGCAGTCAAAGCTCCAGGTTCTGGTGACAATAGAACCAGATTAAGGACATGACTATTGCTACTGGTGGTGCAGTGTTTGGAGAAGGAGGACTGACTCTAAATCTTGAAGATGTTCAGCCTCAAGACTTAAGGAAAAGTTGGAGAGGT
Organism: Neomonachus schauinslandi; assembly: GCF_002201575.2. Lineage (NCBI taxonomy): Eukaryota > Metazoa > Chordata > Mammalia > Carnivora > Phocidae > Neomonachus > Neomonachus schauinslandi. Next base: position 32,228,197 of record NC_058414.1, on the reverse strand, counting down.
CATTGTGACCAAAGACGATGCCATGCTCTTAAAAGGAAAAGGTGACAAGGGTCAAATTGAAAACCGTATTCAAGAAATCACTGAGCAGTTAGGTATCACAATTAGTGAATATGAAAAGGAAACGTTGAATGAACATCTGGCAAAACTCTCAGATGAAGTAGCTGTGCTGAAGGTTAGTGGGGCAGGTGACTGGAAGTGAATGAAAAGAAACGCAGAGTTGGACATGCCCTCAGAGCTACATGAGCTGCTGTTGAAAAAGGCATTGCTCTGGGAGGGGGTTGAGCCCTGCTTCGATGCATTCCAGCCTTGGATGCAATGACTCCAGCTAATGAAGATTACAAAAATTGGTATAGAAATTATTAAAAGAACACTCAAAATTCCTGCAGTGACCATTGCCAAGAATGCAGGTGTTGAAGGATCACTGATAGTTGAAAAAAAACTATGCCATGGTCCTCAGAATTTGGTTATGGCACTATGCTTGGAGATTTTGTGGATATGGTGGAAAAAGGAATTAGCGATCCAAGTAAGGTGGTAGGAACTGCTTTAGTGGATGCTGCTGGAGTGGCCTCTCTGTTAACTACAGAAGAAGTGGTAGTCACTGGAATTCCTAAAGAAGAGAAGGACCCTGGCTCAGACGTGATGGGTAGAATGGGAGGTGGTATAGGAGGTAGCAGGTTCTGATTTCTAGAATAGTGTTTTACCATGATTAATGAACTGTGAGATGAAAGTTGAGACAGAGCTTCTCAACAATAAGTTCAGAGAAGCCAGGGGAAGGAAATGACTAAAAAGGCTGGCTGATGTTTAAGAAAATCAGTACAACCCTGGGGCGCCTGAGTGGCTCAGTCTGTTGAGCGTCCAACTCTTGGTTTCAGTTCAGGTCATGATTTTGGGGTCATGGGATCAAGCCTCATGTCAGGCTCCACTCTCCGTGCGGAACCTGATAGAGATTCTCTTTCTCCCTCTCCATCTGCCCCTCCCCCTCGCTCATGTACACCCCCCCAAAAAATAAATAAATCTAAAAAAAAAAACAAAAAGAAAATCACTACTCTGCCACCAACCTGCTATGTAACCACGAGGAAGTTAAACTCTCCATGCCTGCCATCCTAATCTGCGAAAGGGGATACTAATAAGTACTAGTGTTTAACCTCACCAAATAATATGGGGGGTTAATAAATATAACTGTCTTAGCACAGTTCCTAGCATATACTAAGTACTCAAAAAGTATTAGCCATCACTTACATAAGAGTCTGGCACCTACTCTATTATTCTCTGCCTTGGAGACCTCAAGCCCAACTGGAAAGAAAAGATATGTTTCTGATCTCTTTCTGAGGAGATACTGTTACATTTGTTTTCTTGAATATAGCACTTTTATTTTCATTCCTTCCCTGTTTCCCAGATGATTTGTGGTAGTTTTTAATAAATGATAAATATGCAATAATATGCAATAACATTAAAATAAGGATAAAACTTTCAGCCTATTCAAAATGGATAAAACTTTTAGCCTATTCAAAATGAGTATGCTCAGAGCTTCTCCATCAACATCTTCAGCAATTATGACCAAGGGCTTACAGTGAACATTGGCAATTTGAAGAGCATGTACGATGGACTGGACACTGGACACTTTCTTTTCACTCAATAGAACATAGGCATCTTGTATCTAAGTAAAGTAGATAACTATACCAGCAATGTAACCAATGGAATTTTCTAAAATTGAGTATTAATTTTAACTTCAGACATAATGGAAACCATAAGGACCAAAGAAAATACGATGCTGGGTAGTTCTCATCTAACAAAGAAATAATACTTTGCTGAGTTACTTGAACTTCTTAAAGTTTTGAATATGTAGGAGAGTCTTTTTCTATAATGCTTCATGTATAAAGGAAGGAGTACTAAAGATTAAAAAAAATAGCCTTCAAAAGGTCATTTTTGAGACTACTGTCTTGAATACATGTGGGGATTAATATTCACATATTAATGAAACCAGGGGTTCTCCAACTTCAGCACATATAAGAAACAGCTAGAGATTAAATGCAGGTTCCTAGGTCCACCCCTGGAAGTAGCAGGGGTGCAGAGTGACCAAGAATCAGCTGTAAATGGGCACTACGATGAAGTTTGTCACAAGGAGGGCTCAGACTACACTCAGAAACATTCAGACAAACGTGGGCACAGCTGCTCTCGCTTGGCACCAACCACTTAAGAACCACAGATAAGACATGGTTATGAAGTTCTCATTTGAGCGCATCAGGCTCTCTTTGGAAGGCTCAGATCCCATGCCCATAGGCTTTCTTGTTAGTTTCAGAATGAAATGGGTACTGTTTAATGATGCACAAATGCAAAGACAACAATTTAGTTATTTAGAGTAGAAAATACAGATAATGAGAAAATACCTTTAATTACAAAATGCTAAGGTCCATTAGAAAAATATAAACAAAGTACACGAAGAGAGGGGGCATTACCGTATTCCACATGAGAGAAGGAATGGTCAATAAACATATGAAAAGATGTTTGACCTCATTATTAATAAAATAAATTCAGACTAAAATAAGGAAACATCACTTTTTATCTAACAGACTGGGAAAGGAGAAAAGATTTCTGTTAACGCTTTCATAATGACAAGAAGATGGGCAAAAGGGCATTTCTGTACACTTATGTTGGAGAGAAAATTGCTACATTTTCTTAAAGGAGATCTAGAAATATATTTAAAATTTTTTAAGTGCTATATTTTGAGAAGCTTAACATTTACACATCTAAGGGCTTGAACCTGAAAAAATAATCTAATGTACAAAAATATTAGCTTAGCAATGTACATCAAAGTACTTTTTATCCTAGGAAAAAAAATTAAAGATCTTAAATGCCCAACAATTGGAACTGGTTAAAAATTATAATATTCACACTGGGGCTTATACACAACTAATGAATCATCAAAAACTAATGATGTACTATATGTTGGCTAATTGAACACAATAATAAAAAATTTAAAAATTAAAAAAATTATAATATTCATTACAATGCAATACAATGAAAATACTAAATACTATGATGTGTAATTATGATGTCCACAAAAACACCCATGAAAATAATTAAGTGCCAAAAAGTTATGAAAGATCATGCATAGTATGACTCATTTTTCTAAAGAAAAAAATGATTGCATGTGGTAGAAAAAAATCCTGAGGCTTTTATATCACAGGAGTAACTACAAGTATTTTTAGATAAAGTAAAAATGGATTTTAGATGGCTCTTCTTTGATCTTTAACTTCTAATAGCCTGAATTTACCAACAGAAAATACAATTATATTTTTTTCCTTAAAATATGTTAATTATATTTAAAACATATGTGATTTGTTCACAAAAATATGTGATTTATATGAATCTCAAAGTATATTATTCAGTAGCATAACATTATGGCTTTTCTCTGGCACCAAAAAGAACTACATCTTAGTTGGGTTTACATTCCTTCTCTTAACTATTTCCTTAGATAGCTAGCTGTTGTAGAAATATCTGGGAGTTGAATAAAAATCAAAATTAAGTGCAAAGACACATTCTGACCTGTACTTTTAAAAGTACTATAGAACTTTCCCAAGAAGGAAACATTCTGATCATTGAGGCACTTTCAATATTTTTTATTCAGTACCTCAGAGATTTTCACTCAAAATAACTCTACCTTGAACAATACAATAACTGGAAAAAAAAAAAAAAACAACAACTGTTTTGGGAATTGCGCTCTTCCAATGTAAAAAGAAAAAGAGTCCAAAAAATAAACCCAAGACCAAAAAAAAGAAAAAAAACACTCAATTGTTTTACTCTCATAGTTTCTTGAAGAGCTCATCTCTGAATTTTTAGAAAGCTCCTGAAAATCAGTATCAATATTTACTTATCTCTTCTAGTGTTTTCCCAAAATGAATAATGTGTTGAAGTAAACATTTGCCTTGACACAATTTGTATTTGAGCCAGAGAATGTTTTGTCTTTGGTTAACTTATAAGCCGCTCTATTTTTCAGAATCCATCAGGTACAATTGAGACCTATGATCATTATCATTATTGAAGCTCTTTGTCTTTGTAGGCTGTTTTGCAATTTACAAAACATTTTCATACGCAATGCATTACTTTCATTTTTATTTTCTGACATCCTTGAGGTAGGTAGAGCAGGTAGCATTTTCTTCAGAGAAATGTGAGTGACAAAAGTAAAGCTATTTATGTAAGATCTATTTATCATGTCACTATCTCAGTATAGTAATGGTGCCTTAATGACCTAAAGGTCTTCATGTGGGATCACATAGTGTAACATTTACAGAAGAGACAGAAGATCTAGTAATCTTGGTAAGTAAAGAATCCATGATCTTCGAAACTTAGAAGGAAATGAACAGCTGGGCCTTTGTGTGTTCCAAAAACCACAGGGTCACCGAAAGGAAATCAAGCTTATTTTTTTAAGAAGTAAAAAAACCTTTAAATTCCAACAATGAGATATAAAATTTTGATGCTTCTTTTAATAATAACCGATGATATACTCTTGACTGGTGTTCTTGTTTTCAGACACGAGTAAGTTCCAAAAATTATTTACAAGACAAGCAGAGATTATTACTAAAATAGAAGTTCAGCAATCTGTGTTGGGATTGCTTTGTGTATTGACTAGAGATTGGTTTTAATCCAAAACTGGCATTACCTTCACTTTCCAGAAGCTTCAAGACTGTCTAATCCAATATTCCCCAAAGGATATTTTATGACCATGGAATCAACAAGAAGTTCCTCTTGAAAAGAGATGTAGAGTTGAATATTTTTAGAGAATCCAATAAAGGACACTACCCTTTCAGACACTCATAAGGGAAATTGGCATACTATAGACTACCATATAAAGAAGTTTATGCAATATGCACTGTCCCAAAGTTTTCAATTCTTTCTCATAAAATCTATTTTCTTAAATAATACCTATTAAAATTTCATGAAACCAGAATACCAATATGTTACTTGAGTCTTTTTAGCCAAGAAACAAACCAATTTTGAAATAATAATTGAAGAAAAATATGTGCTATAAAATACATTTTCTTCTCTCATAAGCATTGTATGATACTCATTTTAAATTATCTTAGATTATTGGAATTTCAGCATAGTGCTTTAAAATTACCAGTTGCAGGCACTTGGGAGCAAAGGAGACATGCACAAATACTGATTGTTGTCATTTATTGACTCTGCTCTATAGCAAATATATCAAGACCTAGAGGCATGCACTGTAGGAAAAATAGTATCATTACTCATCACTCATTACTCTAGAAATAACAAAAACTTAGTCTCTAAGCATTCAAAAAATTGTGTGCTCAATTTTTAAATCTTATTTCATAATTTAAAAAAATTAAACTACAACCTGTGGCCAGGTTTCTTCCCTCCTTAATGAAACACTTATGAATGTTTGGTAGTAACCAATATTGGTTAACTAAGACTATTAGGATCTTTTTTTTAATATGACTGAGAAAAAACAGAGATTTACTTTAGTAGAAATTGGTTTCTTTGAACTAAAGGATTAAGGGGAATGACAAAAATAAGAAGTTTAGAAGTCAATGAAAGTACAACTTATTTTGATAATTTCTATTTCTCTCTAAAATTGTGGTTCATTAGCTTGAGTGTATATACATATATCATACATATATATTCACATCAATATCTACATCTGTATGATGCAGTAGAGTATGTTCATATGGCCACTTCAGGAAATGGATTACTTCTGTTTACAATTATCTTATTAGTATACCACTAAGTTTTAAACATCTATTTAGCTCTTCTCCTTGGTGCTATTCACAGATGTGACAGCCAGCTCATCACTGGAATCAGGCCTGCTGTTAGACAGCCCCTAAGCTTAAGAGATTAAGGAGAAAGCCAAGTAGTTTCCCTGACATCTGTCATATTGACAGGCCAAAATTAAGTGCAGCTGGAAAGAACGAGGCAATCTTGTCTCTAGAGTTTTCTTCTTGAGAAGAGTGAAGGTCAATCATGATGCCAAATACTGATCATGGGAATAATAAAAAAAATATATAACATTACCCAACCAGGCCTGGAATTCCCTACAAATGTGGACAAAGGGAGGAAGGGTGTTTAGATGAAAGCAAGGCTTTCTGGGTTGAGACTGCTCTTCACAGTTTCTTCAAGGACCTTGAAGTTATCAAAAACCAGAAAACTCTACTTTAGAATTACCAACCAGATCCCTTTGTGCATTTGGTCCTAGGTAAAAACACAAATCTCTACTGACCTTCTATAGACCATGCTGTAAAATTATAATCACTGATTTTTGAGACAGGCTGATGGAGCTTCACTATTTTCTCTGCATCTAAACTTTAACAAATGGTTTATTCTCACTAAGGCTCAGTCTTCTCAGCTATAGATGAGGGATCACTGTCATTTCATAGGGTCGTTATACAGTTAAAGGTTATATATGTGAAGCGCTTAACACAATTACTGGTTTATAGTAAGTGCTTCATAGTAACTCATGTTACTGTATTACTGGCATTTAAGTCCACCTGTTGCCAAGGCAGAGCTCTAGGAAAACATCTCTCACTCCTGTTATTTTGCTATGTGCTTTCATCTGTGTTTCATCAGTATCCTTTTCCTCAATTCCCCCCAACCAAAGCTTCTTCCCTGTGTCCTTATCACCATGGCCTGCCTTTCAGTGCAGGACAGAGTTAATTTACAGCTAAACTGGGAAGGTGTTGCCTTATTTCTGGGGATGCTTGGATACCTGGCTTTGACTGTTTTAAGAGAAAAACAGTGGGACTTATGATGTGCTATTTAAGCCCAGAATTTCCTATGTGCTATTGAACTCCCAGAACCAATGTGCTTACTGATGCTTTTCACCCAGCATAACCTGTTAAAGAGCCTGGCTTGATTAGTGATAAGAGGAGCAAATGTACCCCGATGGTAACTTCTACCTTAGCTCTCCCCCACCCAAGGTCTGCTACACTTAGTGATGGCAAATTGTGGGTGCTAAATGAACATTAACTCTCATTATCAGCACAGTTATCTTTCATTTTTTTTGTGCCTTGTTCCTAACAAATAAATTTATCTTTTAAGGGCAGATAAAATGTCTTAGTCATCTTAGTATCCTCAGTTTCGAGCACAGTGCTTAACATAAAGCAAGCCCTTTAATCTACTTTTTACACTGAATAGAGCCATGAAGAGTTCCAGGTATCAATTTCTAAGAGATCATCAATCATCTGCAATTATCTAAGCATTAGAGAGGATCTTGGCATGCAGAATAATTTACTTGCTATAGTAATACATCTTCTTAAGTGCTCTACAGTCTTGAACATGTAACTGACATGCATACACTTCATTTTAATTGCCGGTCCTCTTGCCCCTACCCCTAACTTGCAACTAAGTTATTCAAAGTAATAGTAAAACTCTCTCCCTTCTTCCCTTCTTTCCCTCCTTTCTTCCACAAATGTTTACTTAGTGACTACTCACAAGCACTGAACTGAGTCCAGGGGGCTCAGAATTGAATACGATATTTCTAATATCTTCTAGGCGTTTAGATTCTCTTGGGCACAAGTGACAAGGAAATCTACCTTTCACACTACCATGAAAAGTAGTGTGAACACAGTATACAACGGATGCTATAGGAGCACAGAGGTGGGTCAGGGATGACTTTCTGTAGATGTTGGGGTGGCTAGAACCAGAGCAGATTTTGTGGAAGACAGATTGCAATGGAATGAAGAATGACTGAGAGACAAACAGGACCATGGAATACTATTCCAGGAAATTAGAATGTGACGAGAAATGTAATGGTTGAACTAAATACACGATGGTGCATGGAAGTTAATTCAGATAATTCCTAGTTCTACCCTAACACATAGAGACCCAGGCAAGTACTATTTGTTTTGCAAATAAGTTCATAGCAGTTTGGGATCATTAAAGTCTGTTCCTATGAGGTCATGTCTCTGTGGCACTATCTAGATCTGAATTCAAACAGTAATTTATAAAAAGACATCAATAGCATAATGACTACAAAAATAAAGAATGAGAAGTTGATTTACTTTAATTTGACCTTTGTATAACTCTTCGGGGTCTATGTATTAAAACTGTGGAAGTTTGTGGAAGACTAGGAACAGAACTTGTAATGTTATAATCCACTATGATGATAGACCAATATGTAGTTCTTTTTTTAATAAAAACACATTAATGTAATTTAAAAATAAAATATATTACTTTTTGTACTAAAACATTTATTTCTTCATCATATATATTTCTGTAAAATTTCAATAACAATTTTTAACTGCATTACTTTTCTGGCCATTTTCATCATTTGTTTCATTGCATGATTATTACTAAAAATAATTCTGTAATAGAGAGGAAAATGTTTAAAATGAGCTGTTGAGTCTGCTAGGTACACCATCCATACTGGAGTCATCTTCACAACTTACACAGAGTCTTGACAGAAGAGAAGCCTGACCAGGTAAAATTATAGGAAGAACTCATGTTATCCTTATATATGGATCTAAGCCCTACAGGAAACTAGAGACTTTCATGACTTCTAACCAAAAAAGCAAATTCTTGCTCTAACCACAAACTAGTCAGCTCTCAACTGGTTTGCCATAGTCGTAAGGAGCAGATCGCAGAGTGGTAAGACATAGAGTGCAGACTGTGAATTCACACCAGGCTTTGCCACCTCTTAGGCAAGTTCCTTAGCCTTTCTGGATCTCAGCTGCTGCCCTTTTAACATGGGGAAATAAGAGGCACGTTCCGTGATGTATAACTCACATAATATACGCACAATATCCTGAGATTAAGAATTCCTCATATCAGTGAGATCATATGATACATGTCTTTCTCTGATTGACTTATTTCGCTCAGCATAATACCCTCCAGTTCCATCCATGTCGTTGCAAATGGCAAGATTTCATTCCTTTTGATGGCTGCATAATATTCCATTGTATATATATACCACATCTTCTTTATCCATTCATCTGTCGATGGACATCTTGACTCTTATGTTAGTCACCATACATTACATCATTAGTTTTTGATGTAGTGTTCCATGATTCACTGTTTGCGTATAACACCCAGTGCTCCATTCAGTATGTGCCCTCTTTAATACCCATCACCAGGCTAACGCATCCCCCCACCCCTCTCCCCTCTGGAACCCTCAGTTTGTTTCTCAGAGTCCATTGTCGCTCATGGTTCATCTCCCCCTCCAACTCCCCCCCTTCATTTTTCCCTTCCTACTATCTTTTTTTTTTTTAACATATAATGTATTATTTGTTTCAGAGGTACAGGTCTGTGATTCAACAGTCTTATGCAATTCACAGCGCTCACCATAGCACATACCCTCCCCAATGTCTATCACCTAGCCACTCCATCCCTCCCACCCCCCACTATTGAATGGACCACTGGGTGTTATATGCAAACAATGAATCATGGAACACTACATCAAAAACTAATGATGTAATGTATGGTGATTAACATAACATAATAAGAAAAATATATATTCACAATATCTTAGACAGTAGGTGCCACATAAGTGGTGGCTCTATTCTTACTAGAAAAAGCAATGTGGATTCCCAAAACATCTGGCTCAACACATTGATCATTAATATACTCAAACATCTTCCTCTATTGAGAAAACTATTTTAAAATTATAACCTTTAATACCATTATTATTTTCCTTTGCAAAATATTGGAAGTGTTATCAAAAAATGTTATCTTTGGACACATCAACAAAATGGAAGTAAAAAAAAAAAAAGCCCTAAACTAAAATTCAACTCATTGAACTTAGGCAAGATTAAAGGTAGTTTAGAAGTTTGTTTTTTGTTTTTGTTTCTTAATTTGGGGGAAGAGTGGGGGGGGGTTGTTTTTTTTTTTAATTTTTGTTTTTAAAAGGCTAGAAAAAGGTGCATCTGAAACAGTATTATTTTAAAAAAGTAATTCTCTGTGATATCTCTCCTGTGCCTCATGAGGGCCATTAGCTGAATTTTACTGGTGTCTGTATACCTGTTCCCTCTCTTTTTTCAGTCCATTAGATGGGAAAAGATGCTAGCAGGTCAAAGGAACCCAGTTCATATGGGAATAAACTTTGCTGGCAATATTGAACATGTTAAGTAAGCGAACAAAAAATAGAGAAGATCAGAAACTTTTTTCAAATTATGTAATTTTAATTGGTTTTTATGCCTTAGTAGTTTCCCATGTTGGGATTATTAAATAAGGTGGGTCCTGAGGAAGTAACTGGGCATAGCCAGGTGCTATGTACGTTTCATGTTCCTTATTCTAACTTCTAACTCTCTTCTCTGGAATTCCCTAGATCAGATACATGCTTTTGACTTACAGAAGGGAATAGTAAATTTAGTACAGAGAAGACAAACTAAAGTGATGAGAGTTAGAGGTGAGAGTCCTTTGGGTAAGTAATTTTATGATTATTGATTTATTTTGATTATGAGGAAGAATGAGGAAAAGCAAACTGAGTTAATATTTCAATACCTCATACTTCATAGAAGTATTTTTTGCTAAAAAGGTGGTTCAGTAAAAAAAAAAAAAAAAAAAGCCTCCTGAATTTTATAAACTGACCAAACAGAAATAAACGAAATAACATGTTTACCTTGAAACTGAGGATCCTTCCCTACCCTAGCTTGGTATTTTAATCCACTTGGGAAACTTAGAAAAAAAAAATATATCAATACCTGTTTCAGACCTCTTGAAAGATCCTGATGTGATTTTTCTGGGGGTGGGGTCTAGGCCAAGCATCACAAATTTTCTTTTTCTTTTTCTTTTTTTTAAAGATTTTTTATTTATTTATTTGACAGGGAGAGACACAGCAAGAGAGGGAACACAAGCAGGGGGAGTGGGAGAGGGAGAAGCAGGCTTCGTGTTGAGCAGGGAGCCCGATGCGGGGCTCGATCCAGGACCCTGGGATCATGACCTGAACCGAAGGCGGACGCTTAACGACTGAGCTACCCAGGCGCCCCGGCATCATGAATTTTCCACGTCTCTAGATAATCCTGCTGTGCAGCCAGGATGGTGTACCACTGTGAGTGACACTAGAGACTGCAATGGCCACATGAGATCATGCGTGCCAAGAGCCTAGTCCACTGCCTGAAACAGGGAAGTACTCAAATGTTATATTCCTTTACTCTTTGATTGAAGTGAGTCTAAAGATGATGTCTTCATTGAGGCAGTAGCTTATAAAATTTAAGAAGAGTGTGTATGTTGGGGCACCTGGGTGGCTCAGTCATTAAGTGACTGCCTTCGGCTCAGGTCATGATCCCAGAGTCCTGGGATCCAGCCCCGCATCGGGCTCCCTGCTCGGCGGGAAGCCTGCTTCTCCCTCTCCCACTCCCCCTGCTTGTGTTCCCTCTCTTGTTTTTTCTGTCAAATACATAAATAAAATCTTTAAAAAAAAAAAAGTGTGTATGTTGAAAGAAATCTGACTTCGACCTAGACATGACTGGGAATGAACCATAGAATTCTCCACATTTGAACTTCCTTTTGTGTCAGATTTGTCATTGTCATCATCATCATCGTCACCATGACCACAGATCTCATCTAATCTCGGCGGACTCCTTCCTGCAACAAAACTCTAGAGTGATGAACTGCGGGGAAGGGGGTGGGGGGGGGGAGGTGGGGCTTGCACAAAAGCGTAACAAAGAAAAATGTTAATGAGGACTTGGGGTTTTATCGTGTTCTGCCCAAACAAGTTCAAGCCTGCTTACATTTTAGTTAACAGTGAAAATAAGCAAAAGATAATAAATAGCTTGTTCGTGCATTTTAAGATGGAACTTAATTTCATCGCATTAAAAGTGTGAGAACCGGAGGCACTTTAGGTAATGGCTTTTTTCCTTTCTTTTGAAAAACTCGTTACAGTGCACTGTAAAACTGAGGAGGTAACATTTTACTTTTATTTCATCAATGCTGGGCCCTATTTCATTATTTGCCAAATGACATTTTCCTGTAATTTTTGAGAGAAGATGGATTTTACAAAATGTGAAAATAATCAAAACTTTATTTCCTTTATACATAAGTTACATGACCTAAGAACTATGAGATTATTACAATAACGAAATGACTCTATTATTAAGGTAGCGCTGAATGGAGCTAGGAAAGACCTAGCTGGACCTGCCTCCTAGTTCTGACTTAGTACTCCAAGGAGAAGATATTTAATCGCTCTGAGCCTTAGCTATTTTAGCTATAAAGTGGGAATATGACACTTCATAAAATAATTGTAAGATTAAGAGTTTAGCATGTGGGGCGCCTGGGTGGCTCAGATGGTTAAGCGTCTGCCTTCGGCTCAGGTCATGATCCTGGAGTCCCGGGATCGAGTCCCGCATCGGGCTCCCTGCTTGGCGGGGAGTCTGCTTCTCCTCCCTCTGACCCTCCTCCCTCTCCTGCTCTCTGTCTCTCGTTCTCTCTCTCTCAAATAAATAAATAAAATAAAAAATAAATCTTTAAAAATAAAAAAAAAAAAGAGTTTAGCATGTGGTAGTACTTAAGAAAGTATGCCAAACTTCAAAAAAAATTTTTTTTTTTTTTTTGCTCTACATGTAAAAGAAAGTGCATCCAGTCCTTTCTGGTCTAAGATTGCACTTTGCTGCTCTCAAATGCAAAACTCTTTTTCCAGGCACAAAAGAATTTCTCCTATTGTACATCAAGCCTACAACACAATCAAAAGTCTGCTGACAAATGGTACATTTTCCATCACTTTTAAAGGTAGTTGAACAGAAGAAAAAATATTCATGAACAATCCTGAGAATATGTCACGAAACTCAAACTCCAAAAACTTTACTGGAATATCTTTTAAATTTTAAAGTATGATTTTATATTTATGTGCAAACTATGAAAGAAAGCATGATGATTACAACCTTTCAAAGCTTGTTTTTCAACAGTCACATGGTTTATGATTATGGGAATTTGAATACGAAATTTTCTCACTGCCAAAAATACCGTAAGTTTAATATACCTACAATTCAGTCAAGACAGCATCAACAATATGGCTGAAAAGCATCACAATTTGAACCTTTTCAGACTTCACCCCACTGAGCAAATTACTTGAACTTATCCAACTGGGTATCATACTGGGTAATGGCTGTATTTTGAGTCATGATTGGAGAAAGTCTTCTTTCTTCTTTCTTCTTTCTTACAGTACAATCTTAATTATTTTAAAAGGTAACCAGGGAGTTAATCAGTTACAGTAAATAGGCTATAAGAACACAGAATGTAGTTTTTAAAAAAGATAAACTTGGAAAACTCCCTATCTGGTTAATATTTTAGTTGAAAGAAACATAGGAGAGATTCGTTCTAGCATAACATAACCCAGTAGCTGTCATACATATTTTTCTCTGTAGATGATGCATGGGGCCTTTATTAGATTCTTATGGCTGCTATAACCTATCACTACAAAAGTGGTAGCTTAGAACAACAGAAACATACTCTGTCACACTTTGGGAGTTTAGAGGTCTGAAATCAGTATCATTGGGCCAAAATCAACTTGTCAACTGGAGCACTCTCCCTCTGGAGACTCTAGTAGAGAATCTGCCCCTTGCCTCTTCCAGCTTCTGAGGGCTACCATAATTCCTCAGTTTGTGACACCTTATTCCAATCTTCAGGGCCAGCATCTTTACACCTCTCTCACTCTCATCTTCGCATCATCTTCTCTCTGTGTAGTCCAATTTGACTCTTCCTCCCTCTTATAAAGACACGTGTGATTACATTTAGGGCCCATCATGATAACCTAGGATATAGCTCTGTCTCAATATCCTTAATTATACCTGCAAAGTCTATTATGGCAACGTTCACAAGTTCTAGGCATGAGGATCCGATATCTTTGGGGCCATTAATCAGCCTACTACTGTGCTCTAGTAGAATCCAGTCCATTTATAAGTCTACTCTTGTTGAGAGAGAGAGAGATCTCCCAAATATTACCTCATAATTTTGTCTTTACAAGGAGATATAAAGAACTATGCTAGTAAGTAAACTAGGAATGAAGACCATGGGTATGAGTTGCTTCCCTGAAAATGAAGTCACTGCACTATTAAGCAGTGTAACTGGTAAGGAGGCTTTATTACCTCTAGAACTGAAGCTTAACCAATGAACCCTTAAAATTAGTTTTAGGTACAATTTATTCCATTTTTCTTTAAAGTTATACAAAGTTATATGTTATAGGTAATTTTATTTTAATTACAGTGATTATGAAGACTCAAAATGCCCTGTTTGGGCTTTAAGGACCAAATATAGAAATGGAGACTCATTCTTCTGAGGACTTTTCTTGTGGAGCTGAAGATGCAAACACTCAGTTATAATGAAACTGCTTTGTTTTCCAGGTGAGTTTTAAATAAGGCAGAAACATAAGGTTGTTTTTTTTTTTTTTTAAGATTTTATTTATTTATCAGAGAGACAGAGGCAGGCAGAGGGAGAAGCAGGCCCCTTGTTGAGCAAGGAGCCCGATGTGGGACTCGATCCCAGGACCCTGGGATCATGACCTGAGCCGAAGGCAGACGCTCAACTGACTGAGCCACCCAGGCGCCCAGAAACATAAGGTTTTTAATAACCATGCCTGTCATAAATCATACACATATTAAATCCCAGACAGCACAAATACTTTATTTAGGAGTCTGGTCTTTCTAATTTCAATTTAAAAAATTCTTTTCATTGACTTTTTAATAATTGCCTAATTAATACTCACTAATAAGGATGACTGCAATTAGCCAAAAGCTTGATTGTCCATTAAGAAATTGACAAGGTTACAATAGGGAACACCCTGCCAAGCACTATTATTTCTTAAGGTCACAGTACAATTTTCTTAGAGTTCTATCATTATTTAAATATGCATAATTTCTTAATGTAATCAAATGCCTGTCTAACCAGAGAACTATGAAAAAGCTAAGGGAGAAAAATCACAAATATTCAAGTATATATTAATACCGTCGAATCTACTGGCCTTGGGACAGTGACAACACTATAGCAGCTTAGAAAAATAAAGAAACATGTTTCAGAAATTCTTCACCTATGATTTCCTAGGATAAAGAGCATAATCAAACAGTTGAAAAACTCTAAATAGAGAAAGAAAATTTGGCCATGATGAGAATATATCACTGTTGGTAGCTATTAACCGAAATGGAGGGGAAATTGTACCCACCCTCAAAAATGGAGATTTATTCTTTTAATCCATTTTAACTACACAGTTGTAGTTCTGCACAACACGGGCAGGGGTCAAATGGGAATAGAGGGGTTCAGGTTAAACAGAAATACTTCACTACTGTTTTTCCTGAGAATTTGAACAATGAATCTGTATTAATGGTAAGGATTTCTACAGCCTTACGATTTGTGCATGTCTGTCTTCATGTCACACTTCAATAAATAAGTTTACTAAAAACATCTCTATCAAAAAATTATAAGCATATAGTGCCTTCCAGATCATTTAACTTTTTCTTGCCATTATGTGCATTGAGTACTTAACAAATTTATAACAGTAGTTTAAAGCAATTTTATATTTGCAATGTAATTTATTTTCTCAAATAGCATAATATATTTTATGGATGTTTGACCTTAGGTAAGGCAGAATGATGCTATTTGGAAAGCCAAATTATGTGAAAAATATTTATGTCCATTCTGCCCATAAAGCAAATGTAAAGATAATGTTTTTGAGATAGTATGTTCACTAGTTGACTGGATCGTTCATCCACTCAACACATGGCATTAAAATTTCAGGAATAAAACACATTAAGGCTAGGACAAAAGGATCAATGCTTGTTTTGAGCTTCAAATTAATTTATTAATAAATTATCATTAAATGAGATTATTAAGGGTTGATATTAGGACTGAGACCAAACTACCTCTCATTTCTGGACCTAAGCCTGGGGAGGACGTATGGGATTTAAGCAGAGAAGGATTGTGCCCTACCTGCCATTGGTATATTTGGAGAGACAGTGCCCTCCACTCCTGTGATGGGGCCATCAGAGCTGGTGGGTTAGGGCAGAGAGAAGGCTTAAGATAGCGCTTGCACTTTCTCTCGGCCTGTGTCAAATAATGCATCAATTTACCACAAACCTCTAGGTAGAGACACAGAAGAGAGGATCTGAAACCTGGAAAAAGACCAGAGGTTGAGAGGAGCAGGCCTCAGATACAAGCTATGCCCAGAAGAGACCATTGTCCCAACTTCAGCAGCTTGGAACCTGCCTGAAGATGTGACTAAGTCATCAAGCAACCTCCAGGGCACTCTCAGAGGGGAGGATAGACTTCTTAAGGGAAGCAGGCCATAGATCTGACGACAGCCATTGAACACATATATTCACCACAGCACCCACGGAAGGAGGAGTGTAACAGGAAACTTTGCAAGAGGAAGACCGCATTAAAACTGAATTAAATTTGATCACTTCAAATTTCAAACCTATGATCTTTAAATCAGCACTTCAGCTCCAAGCTACCCACACTTACATTAATATGAATTAATAGAGGAATTCAGAGCAAAGTGAAAACGTGAAAGATAATCCTTTTTTCCCTTGTTTACATGCTTTAGAGTATACATTTTCACGGCCTTATGCATGTTTTTTAAAAGTTATCAATAAAAGCAATCTACAAAGCGAAGTTTGCACTCATATAGAAGCTCACTATGACTTCCCAAGAGATAGAGGGTTATGATATTTGTACAGGAATCAATTTTCAGGTGCTCAACTTCTATGTGTAATCTTTCTAAAATGCATCTCCCTGACCATACATCTGGGGTCAAGATGTCTTGCTCTTCTTTCCCACATTGCCTTGTCTCTCACTGTACAATTATAGGCATAATCTCACTATGTATTATCTTAACATGGCACATCTCCCTGGGGTGGGAAAACCTCCAGGACAACAGACAGTGGGCCAGCTCAAGACATCAGTCTCTTCAAATCTTCCCAACAATATAAGCTTGTGGTAGATGTTTTCTTTATCTTTCTGTTAGGAATAAAAAGTCTGGCATTAGAAATTAGATCTTTGGGTTCCTGTTTGGAATGTCCTGAATTCAAGCATACTGTTGAGTAGATGGCAGATGTTTCATTTAAAACCCTCTTTTATCCTAGAATCTTTTCAAAGAATGCTCTTAGTGTGAAGTTCATTTTCCCAGTCATCATTTTCTTTGCCCATAGTTGACTTTCCTACTCCTTTGTGCTCTGCTGTGCATTTTGAGAGAAGTAGGGCCCCCCGTAAGCCATATTTTCCAAATTTCTTAGCCAAATTCCTTTAATTAGAGGAACTCACAGGAAAAAGGAAGACAGGAAAATAGGAAAAAGAGTCTCTTGCCACCAGTCCCTAGAGACATGAGAAAGCTAAATAGTCAATGCTTTTTTCAATTCTGCTGCTTACAGCATGTACCCACATCCTTAGATGGAGCATCAGTGCTCAAGGTCTCTTGGAGGTCCCAGCATCTTCGTGGGGTTGCCTCTTCTCTGTGCATAGGCTCCAGGAAATCCCCCATGGTTCTGAGCACTGGTAACCTCAAACCCCACCATGCGTTCCTCAGCTGTGATAATTTGTCCCTCCCATTAAAATCTAAAATGTTTCTCTGTCCTCCTTTTTCAGGTCTTCTCATATCTACATAATATCCATTTTCTGCATTAATTCTCTATGACGGGATCCTGACTGATGGAGAGCAAAGAGAGCATCAATAAGACACGATAAAATCAGTGGCTCCAGATGCCATTCAAGGAACAAACTCATGTTCAGATGCCATGCCTTATCCACCCGTCCTTCTGAGAACTGGACTACTCAAGATTTGTAAAAAGCATGCTGGGAAATACAAATTTGTGATAATATCTGACATCACTGCATTGTCATTACTCTCAGTAAGGAGAAAAACTTGGTGAGTTGCCTCACTGACCCACGTCTCAATTTTACCAGCAGATTTTGCATAATTTCAGGGAGAAGGAGTTGCAAATTTCCACACTTTGCCTCCAATAAATCTTGCTAAGTTTTAAAGTAAAATATTGGAAATAAGTTAGGCGAATATTTTCTTGAATATTTATTCAGGATCAGAGGAGAAATATTTGTATTAATATTGTCAGATATTTATTAGATACTAAGAATTTATATTCATTTTTTTTTAAGCCAGGGCCCAAATATCAAGCTTGCTGTTATTTTTCAACCAGTTCTCTATTCATTTATTAATGGCTTGGGAGAAATTTTGTCCAGATTAGTTCTTTGAATTTTGTCCAGGTTAATTCTTGCATTTGTGCTTGGAATTACATTCCTTCCCATCACTCCGGGAAAACCTGTTTCTCACCTTCCACCTTTCTATTTGTTCTTTGCCCTCAATATATAAACATATTCCAATTTATCCCAGCTAAGTAATGATGATCATAATGATGATAATGACAATTATGCTAATGGTGTCAATTGTAAGGATAATGTCAGAACTCTCCCTAGCCCCCTATCATTTCTCTTTGATTATACTGCCCCTCTCCCAAGGTAAGCATTTTTTTTTTTTATGAGTTGTCTACATTCATGGCTCTATTAATTCATGTCCATGAATTATTGTTTTCCTTTGCACTTTTACTTTCCATGCTCTTTTATTACATTTGGCACTGCTGACAAGTTTCTTTCTTGAAATTCTTTTCTTTTATGGCTTCCAAAATAATTTTCTAATGCCTTGCAGTAGCTACCACAAGCAGGCTCCCTCCCTGCCACCTCATCCACCACTATGTCTCCCCCAAATGAACTTCTGCGCCTCCTACCTTCCAAAAGGTGGTCACTTTTCTACTTGTAGACCTGCAGTTTTTGTTGTCTCAGACCTCCGATTGACTTCTTGGTTGTTCAGAAAAACTTGGTAATTATGTAGGGGTGTTCAAGGGATGAGACAAACTCAGGATTCTCCCACTCCTCCACCATCTTAACTCCCAGCTCCTCTGCTGTTTAGTTTCTAATTTTTATTTCACCTCTGCCATTTACACTATGGTTCCTTCCTGGGCGACTTTTCCTATATCCACCTTACATTTTTATATTTTCTAACATCTTCTCATATCATATGTTCTCCCTAGGCAACATCATATATACCCATAGATTCAATGATATGTATGTTGAGGATTTCCAAATATTTATATTCTGCTTAGTTCCCTATATTCCAGATTCTTTTATTCAATTGTATGTTGGTTGTATTTATCTGGTTTCCATGTGGAAATTCAAATTCTAAGTATCCAGTATCTAATTTATCATTATCACTTCAAAATCTTATGCCCAACTGAGTGACAAGACTTCTCCAGTTGCCCATATCAGAGATCTAGAAGTAATCCCTAGTTCCTGTATCTTTACTCCCCACTTAAAATAAACATTGAAAAATGTATATAACTGTAACTAATAGTCCTAATGTTAATAACAATCAACAAAAATGTTAATATTGTCAGGATGTCAGTGCTTTCCAGCTTGATCTATCCAACATAATCCTAATCAAAATTAAAAACCTCTACTCTGAGAAAGTCAGTTTAACATATATATATATGTTAATATATATACACACACACACATATACACACACACACACAAGCTACAAACTGAGAAAATATTTGCAAAATACATATCTGTGGGAAGACTTCTATCCAAAGTATATAATTCTTAAAATTAAACAATACAAACAAACAGTGCAATTAAAAAGTGAGCAAAAGATCTGAACAAACACCTTCTCAAAGAGGTTATATAGATGGCAAATAAGCACATGAAGAGAGGCTCAACATCATACAGTATGAGGGATTTGCAAATGAAAACAATGAGACACCATATTTATTAGAACAGCTAAAATCCAGAACACTGATGATCCTAAAAGCTGGTGAGGATATGGGGCAACAAGAACTCTCACTTACCTCCAGTGGGAAGGCAAATTGGTACGGGCACTTTGGAAGGCAGCTGGTCATTTTTTACAAAGCTAAATCTATTCTTTTTTTTTTTTTTTTAAATCTATTCTTACCAAACAATCCAGCAATCATACTTCTTAGTGCTTACCAAAACCATTCAAAACATATGTTCACACAAAAACTGCACACAGATGTTTATAGCAGCCTTGTTTATAAGTGTCAAAATTTGGAAGCAACCAAGATGACCTTCAGTAGGTGACGAGATAACCTGTGGTATATCCAAACAATGGACTATCCTTCAACAGTAAAAGGAAAAGGACTCTCAGGCCATTAAAAGACATCAAGACAGTATGGTACTGGCACAAAAACAGACACATAGATCAATGGAACAGAATAGAGAGCCCAGAAATGGACCCTCAACTCTACGGTCAACTAATCTTTGACAAAGCAGGAAAGAATGTCCAATGGAAAAAAAGACAGTCTCTTCAACAAATGGTGTTGGGAATATTGGACAGCCACATGCAGAAGAATGAAACTGGACCATTTCCTTATACCACACACAAAAATAGACTCAAAATGGATAAAAGACCTAAATGTGAGACAGGAGTCCATCAAAATCCTAGAGAACACAGGCAGCAACCTCTTTGACCTCAGCCACAGCAACTTCTTCCTAGAAACATCACCAAAGGCAAGGGAAGCAAGGGCAAAAATGAACTATTGGGACTTCATCAGGATAAAAAGATTTTGCACAGCAAAAGAAACAGTCAACAACCCAAAAGACAACCAATAGAATGGGAGAAGATATTTGCAAATGACATATCCGATAAAGGGCTAGTATCCAAAATCTACAAAAAGCTTATCAAACTCAACACCCAAAGAACAAATGATCCAATCAAGAAATGGGCAGAAGACATGAACAGACATTTTTCCAAAGAAGACATCCAAATGGCCAACAGACACATGAAAAAGTGCTCAACATCGCTCAGCATCAAGGAAATCCAAATCAAAACCTCAATGAGATACCACCTCACACCAGTCAGAATGGCTGAAGTTAACAAGTCAGGAAACGACAGATGTTGGCGGGGATGCGGAGAAAGGGGAACCCTCCTACACTGTTGGTGAGAATGCAAGCTGGTGCAGCCACTCTGGAAAACAGCATGGAGGTTCCTCAAAAAGTTGAAAATAGAGTTACTGTACGACCCAGCATTTGCACTACTGGGTATTTACCCCAAAGATACAAATGTAGACATCCGAAGGGGTACATGCACCCCGATGTTTATAGCAGCAATATCCACAATAGCCAAACTATGGAAAGAGCCAAGATGTCCATCGACAGATGAATGGATAAAGAAGATGTGGCATATATACACAATGGAATATTATGCAGCCATCAAAAGGAATGAAATCTTGCCATTTGTAACAATGTGGATGGAACTGGAGGGTATTATGCTGAGTGAAATAAGTCAATCAGAGAAAGACATGTATCATATGATCTCACTGATATGAGGGATTCTTAATCTCAGGAAACAAACTGAGGGTTGCTGGAGTGGTGAGGGGTGGGAAGGATGGGGTGGCTGGGTGATAGACATTGGGGAGGGTATGTGCTATGGTGAGCACTGTGAATTGTGTGATACTGTTGAATCACAGACCTGTACCCCTGAGACAAATAATACATTATATGTTAAAAGAAGAGAGCAGGAAGGGAAAAATGAAGGGCGGGAAATTGGAGGGGGAGACGAACCATGAGAGACTATGGACTCTGAGCAACAAACTGAAGTTTCTAGAGGGGAGGGGGGCGGGGGTATGGGTTAGCCTGGTGATGGGTATTAAAGAGGGCATGTACTGCATGGAGCACTGGGTGTTATATGCAAACAATGAATCATGGAACACCACATCAAAAACTAATGATGTAATGTATGGTGATTAACATAATAAAATAAAATAAAATAATAAAAGACATGGGGAAACTTTAAAACCACATTGCTAAGTGAAAGAAGGCAATCTAAAAAGACCACATGCTGTATGATTCCAACTACATAACAAAAGGCAAAACTATAGAGACAGTCAAAGATCAGCAATTTCCTTTGATTCAGAGGGGGGGGGGGATGAAACTATAAAGCACAGGGTGTGTTAGGGCAGAGAAACTCTCCTGTATGATACTGTAATGGTGAATACATTACACTGTGCATTCCTGTGGATCCACAGCCCATAAAACTATACAAACGAAGAGTGAACCCAAATGTAAACCCTAATGTGGACTCTTGCTAATAATAATGCATCAATTTGGTTTGGGTTCATCAATAGTAAACAAACGTCCACGGTAATGCAAGAGGTTTACAATATGGAAAACTGGGGTAGCAGTTGAGAAGGTATATGGAATGCTTGGTACTTTCTGTTCACTTTCTTTTTCTTTTTAACAATTTTACTTATTTATTTGAGAGAGAGAGAGAGAACAGGTAGTGGTGAGGAGGCAGAGGGAGAGAGAAAAAAGAGAGAGAAGCAGACTCCCTGCTGAGCAGCGAGTCTGATGCAGGACTCGATCCTAGGACCTGGAGATCATGACCTGAGCAGAAGGCAGACACTTAACTGACTGAGCCACCCAGGTGCCCCACTTTCTGCTCAATCCCTCTGTAAACCTAAAACTACTCTAAAATATAAAGTCTATTAATTTAAAACACACACACACACACACACACACAGAGGTGTCATTTAAATCCATTCCCTTAACTCCATCATGCTAGCAGTTCCTTTGTTCACCAGTGGGGTAGCTCACCTCTACCGCTGTAATAGCCCTCTAGCTAGTGAATTTGCCTTTAGTTCATTCAACTTAAATCCATCTTCCACAATGCTTTCCTTCTCAGCTGGAAATTTTATCACTGTACTTCCCTGTTTCAAATCTTGAAGGACCTCTCCATTTGCTCTCTATTTAACCCGTATGGTCTTTCATCAATCATTTGGCATTAGCAAACTAATTATAGTTGTGCTGTGCTAGTCTATTTATTTGTGACACCCCCAGCTCAACCTCCCACCTGTGTCTTGTACCCTACCTACCAGCTAAATTTTTCTAAAACATTAACTTATCCTTGCATCTCTGCACTAGTCTTCTGAATTCAAAGTTGAAATCACTAGTTTTCTCATCTGCTTGCACACCAGACTGGTGTAGTCAAGGGCAAAGGCCATGGATTTTCATCCTTTTACCAGCTGCATGTGCATCTTTATATCAGCAAGACCTAGAACAGAGTTTAATCCAAGTATGCATGTAATACATTCAGTTTCGACATGTGAAGGTATTCAATATATACCACAGGAAACAAGCAACTTCAGGTAGGACATATAGATTCCCTTTAGGGGCAGAGAGGCAAAATATAGTTTTTCCTCCACTAGAAGAGAAAAGAATCAACCAGGGATAACAAAGGAGATGCTCAGAGGTGCTAGGGATTTTTGGAAAAGAGAGAAAAATGAAGAAAGATGTGCTTGAAAAAGAAAACTTAGGTATTGGAGTACAAGGGAGGAGGATAAAAGAAAGACAGGTGGCGGGAGACACATTCCCTGACTTCAGCAATAAGGCAAAAGTGGGACGGGGCGCCTGGGTGGCTCAGATGGTTAAGCGTCTGCCTTCGGCTCAGTCATGATCCCGGAGTCCTGGGATCGAGCCCCGCATCAGGCTCCCTGCTCTGCGGGAAGTCTGCTTCTCCCTCTGCCTCTCTCTCTCTCTCTCTCTCTCTCTCTCTCATGAATAAATAAATAAAATCTTAAAAAAAAAAAGTGGGACAACAGAGTCTGTGGAAGGGAAGTGACCATGAAAATGAAATCAGAAGGTGAAAGACTGAAAAGTTCAGCGGTTCCTGGTGACTAGGTCCAGGGACTGCGTCTTATGGCCCAGATTCTGCCTGGGAGACAGCAGTCAGCCCTGGGACCTTGGACAGCTTGCAGTAGCACCAGCTGAGAAAGCAATTCCATTTATTTTTTTTTTAAGATTTATTTATTCATAAGAGACAGGGGGGTGGGCAGAGGGAGAAGCAGGCTCCCCGCTGAGCAGGGAGCCCTATGCAGGACTCGATCCCAGGATCCTGGGATCATGACCTGAGCCAAAGGCAGACGCTTAACCATCTGAGCCACCCAGGCACCCTGAAAGCAATTCCATTTAGAACGAGAGAGTTAATTTAAATTAACATCATGAAAGAAAATTTAATGTAAAGTTAGGAGGTTTGGGCTATTCTTACAACTCTAGGAGAACAGGCTCTTCTTTACTACCCAACAGGATTCTTATTTTTCCTTCAGTGTGCTGTACAACAAGCAGACAATAAATACAACACAAGCATCATGTATTCATTTAAAATAGGGAGGTGCATTAAATAGAATCATGTTGTCAAATTATTTGCAATGATCCAAGTATTCTCCCAGTAATTACACCTAATGCATGATTTATTCCAGGTCTATTAGTAGATTAAAAATATTTTTCACCTTTATTGATGCTCTCTTACTAATTATACCCAAACATGATTTACTTCATGCTTATGAATAGATTATAACTACTCATTGGACATTTTTTTCTCCAATACTAATGGCACAACTCTGCAGGAAAGCCTTTATTTATTAAATATAACTGTGGTTTAAACTTAACAGCTATTCCTAAACTATTTTTCTCCTCTCCCTTTAGTATTTTCAAGCAATCTCTCTCCAGTGGCTTCTTCCTTGCTAGCCTACATTTTAAATAGGTTATTCTTTCTAACTCTTGCCCTTTTGCTAACCACTTCTTCTGGGGGCACATTTCTTGTTCTTCAGCCATTTCTTCCTCTCCTTCCTCATTTATTTTTACTTACCCCCTTACAATTTGTCTTCTGCAAGCCCTTCCATGGAAATGGTTCTCTAAAAGGTCATCATTGACTTAGATCTTGCCACATCCCATAGAATCATTCTCCTTGACCTTCTGTGGCATCGGACAGCATTCAAAGTATCTGCTGTATTGTTACTGCTTCCAAATAAATACGATCATCTTTCCAGAGATGAACTGTGAGATTGCTTAAAGAGAGTGAAAGCATTCTAGAATAGGAAAAAGTTTCTAAAAGTGAGGTCCTTTTGAGTCAAGATGTAGAAATAATTATATAATATTCAAAGTATTTAAAGTATCTCTTTCTTGAAATTCTTTCCTTATTCTACTACCTCATAGCTCATCCTTCTTCAGAAGCCACTGACCCCATTACAATTTTTCTTCCTCCTTTCTCTGGGAATCCCCTGAAGGACAGCATCCAAGCCTGTGCTTTTCCTCTGTGTGTACTTTCTGAGATATAAGCCGCCCATCCTGGCTCTCTACAGGCAGGAAGCAAAGGGAAAGCACAACTACTCAATTTCATAATATCATAACTAAGGCCCACTAATAGGTGAAAGAGAGAAAATATCCAAGCACTTTTAATCTCCAATTGTCTATGCCTACCTTCCCTGTCTTTCATATAGCAACGTTGCATCCTATTATCAATTTTGTGTATCAGTTCACTTGTTTTATGACTGTCTTCTCTTCCCTCTGCTGACTCAGCTCCCTCTTTGACTTCCTGGCTGTGACAGTGGGTGGAAATTGGGAGGTTTCCTTCTCTAGCTCCAGACATGTGACCCACTCTACCACTTCCCCGTGTTTAGCTCTTCACTCTCATCAGGACACTGGCTGGGAAGGATGCACTATCTCCCATCGCAAGTCGCTACCCCACATGGGGCTCACAGAAATTTTACAAATTAAGTCCCATGCTATGTAGTACCTAGTTGAGAGCTTTGGGATGCTTTTTCTGGCCCTCTCTGCTTCTCCCTTTTGTATAAATCAAGACTGAGACTTAGGATGCAACTCTGCCATTCTCTCACACTTCCAAGAGAATTCAAATGTGTTCCAACCACCCAGATTCATGCGGTGGGGAACAGAATGCATGTGACCACACTGCATCTTTCTTTCTTCTCCACACTACCCATTTTCATTCCTCACTTTTCTCTAGTTCAGAGGGTCAACTATCTTGTCTGACAGCAAGGAAAATGATGATTTTGTTTCTTCAAATGCATCCCCTAATCACTTTATAACTCCTGCCTTTTAAACTTAGAATCTTAAAAATGTAAAGTCTTTGTTCCCAGCTCTGGATACTTCCTAAGGCACTAGGAGTCCTTTGGTAGAAGGAGCATCAGTGACCAAAACAGGAAAACTAGAATAAATCTTATCAGCTTGTATTTCACAGAACACTCCATCATAGAAGACTCACACATACGGAAAATATTACAAATGTAGTTAATGGCAGTGATTAATATAATATAAATTCACTTAAGAGGATCACTTAATTTTTACACCTCATCAGTACAGTATCAAATAAACACACATTAGGAGAACAATCATCAGAAAAAGAGAATAATCATCGTTATGTTAAAAATTGATTCTCAATATCAAAAGGATTGGAAATCATTGTGCTAGTGAAATGCATACTTATGACATCAGTTATAAATAAAAAGTGGTTTATTTACTAACATTTAAAACTAACAGGTTCATTTCCATTTGGATTGCATTCTTGAAAAACTCACCATTTTCTCCATTTTATTTTCCTTTTAATAACTATGCCTTGAACAAGGAGAGCTCCATCTCCGCTTAAGTTCTTGATCTGAATTCCATTACTGTATTTACAACTCCTGTTGAACATGTCTTTCTTTCTTTTTCTTTTAAAGATTTTATTTATTTATTTGACAGAGACAGTGAGAGAGGCAACACAGGCAGGGGGAGTGGGAGAGGGAGAAGCAGGCTTCCCACAGAGCAGGGAGCCCGTGGGGCTCCATCCCAGGAACCTGGGATCATGACCTGAGCCGAAGGCAGACCCTTAACTGACTGACCCACCCAGGCGCCCCCTGTTGATCATTTCTAGTAGGAGCCACACAGTCATCAAATTCCTGCAGCTTCAAACCAAAGTAATCATCTTCCTTCCATAAAAATCCTCGTGTCCTCACTATATTCAATGATATCACCTATATCATGCTGGAAAACCTGGGACATCCTTTATTCCCCTACTCTAGTCCTTCCTCTATATTCAGTTGGTCCTATTTTCATCTTATAAATCTGCACTGAACTGTCTCTTCACTCACAGATGTCTCCTATCACATCCCAGTCCAGCCTTTGTTAAACCTCGTTCCTGTATTGCTACTGTAACCTGCTTCTACCTTGCCTTCCTATCCTCCAGTCCCTCTTGGTGGAAGTAATGGACTTTCACAAAATATAGTTTTTTCTAACTTTATTTCCTTTCACTGGGATTTAAAGCAGCTTTCAACTGTATTACCAATTACTCATTCAGAAGTCTGATAGTCCAGCCTCTCAATAATGAGGATCCACTTCTCTCTTCTAACTCTCCAGTTTCTCTTTGTAGGAACCCTCTGGTTCCAACTAGCCTCCAGAAGCGTCCATGATCATTTCCCCAACCCCTATCCCCTTAGTGTGTTTGTTATATGTCTTGCCTTAAAAGCACTTTCGTTTTATTTCATTCTATTCCTATGTATTCTTAAAGACCGAATATCACTTCTTTGAATTCTAAATGCTAAACTGAGTGGTACAAACCCTATAGACTGTGTGTGTCTTGATGTATCATCTGATTAAAACACTGAGGATGTACCACATAATACTAAAGGTCACAAGTAATGCTGTAGTATTATAAATATTGGTTCCTAAATACTTTTTCACAGAATACCTCAGGATAAGTGGTTATGCTTTTAACATGTGAACATGTGAACACCGAGGAAACAAAAATATGCAACATTAAATTATATATCTGTGTGTATATATGTATATATATACACATATATATGTGTATATACATATATACACATGTGAAAATTATTTTGCTTTTCACATGTTGAATGTATATAATATTAAAATTAAAATTAATTGCATATATATACATACATCTATAACCAGATATATATATACACACACACACACACACACACATATATATCCTGGCACCTATATATCCTGGCTCCATACTGGGAACTAAGTGAATAAGACTGGCACCATCTCTGCCCTCTTGGAACTTACATTTCCTTTAGAAGTTCTTTTAAATAAATTTGTAATATTATATACAATCAACATGTGAACCGCAAAATAAATTTCACATTGCTTTTACACCAGCCACTTAAAATTAATTACTTCTGATTTTACATGCAAAACTGGTAAATATTTGCATAGCTTTTTCTGTTGTGGGAAAGTGAACCTTTACTCCTTTTATAAATGTGAATTAAACTTCTTTATAGTCTTAAAGTGAAAAATAAGAGATTTGATTATTGTAAAGAGATCGAATTTTGTAATTTAAAGGGAATGGCTACTTATGTTCACCCTTAAAACCACACGAAGTTTATCAAATAGAGAATATCATGAAGAGCGTTTTAAAAGTAGAGTAATACTGTCAAAAATGCAATATATCTGATAATACTGCAAAATATTCACTTCTGACGTCTGTTTGAATGCCAGCCTTGCCAAATTGGTGATACACACACCATGCAAATAGCTTAGAGCTAAGAACGCCTGCTAGAGGAGCTTAGTGTATATAATGAATGCAGATTATTGAGTTTTGCTATAGTGACTGTGAGGAAATGAAATGCTTTTGAATCAGTTTGTGTGTACTAAAACTGCTACATTAAAGGATTTCATTCCAAAATTGCATTGCTTTTTGTATTCCATTAATGAATTCTGGTTTGAAGAAAAATGATTAAAATAGAAAGAACATAGTCATTTATTTCTGGGGTGGTTTGGTATGAATTACATTTGAAGTTTTCTGATGGAACAGAGGTAAAATATGTACCTAATATCAATATAAGCCTGATATATACACCGTATCTATGATATATACCCTTGAAACTACCTTGATAATATGGCTTCTTGTCATTTTCCTAAGGGAAAATCTATTAATAAAATACCTGCGTTTGAAACACCGGACTAATTAATCTGAGGTTAGCTAAATGCACATTGTTCACATCTACCTGGATTTCAGCCTTCAGAATTTAGCTCTTCTTTCAGATGAACTGTAGGAACCAACACCTAAAGACTGAAGCCCTTTCCAGATGAAAGGGGTAAAGATGGTTTTGTGTAACCATCTGGGGATCGGCAACAGGTCATCCTTGCAAGCAGTCCAGTCTGGACCTCACTGCTACCCAGTTAACATACCCAAGCTACTTCTGCTTTGCATCTCCAACCCTGACCTTTGTCTTTATAACTTGTCCAACACTTCTAAAACTAGGGGTCTGCCTTATTTCTGACCATTCCCCTGGCGGGGGGCAGCGGGGAGTGATGTCTTACCGCAAAGTCCCAGGCCCAGCCCAAACCCTACTGAGCATTCTCCCCAACGCAGAGATCTTTCAACCAGAAAATCCTGGGCATGACTTGTGCCTGAAACACCGATGGCCATGCCCACCCAACAATCGCAACTTTTCCACTGTGATGGCTTGATACCCATGATGCCTATTGTCTACCCAAAGAGCCAGCTCCTCTTGCCTGACACATGGGAACACTAATTTCCTTTCACTGAACTGGACCTTTCGCCAGTCCCTAGAGCTGGGTCTATTTCCTACTCGCTGCTCTTTCCCAGGGAACAGGTGGGTTTCAAAACATGTCTGCACATGCGTAGTATATGTTTGAAATGTAATTTAACAATTTTTTGGAAAATGCTTTGTTGCATTTTCTCTCCCCCTTTTACCATTTTTTTAATATAGCAGTATTTAGATCATCATTTTAAAGAAAGTTTCCAGATTTTAAGTTATGATATAGCAGCACAGCAGTTAACAGGTCTAGGCTCTACGGTCTCACCTCTTGGGGGTATCCTCAAGGATGAATTGTCACAACCCAAATGAGCCTTTTCACAAGCCTGTTGATTTTTCTTAAATAGCGTTCCTCCATGCCACCTTTAACAGGTGCACATGTGATATAAATATTCAAATATATATAACTGTACTGAACTTCTGAATTATATTTGTCAGTCAAGACTTCAGTTCAGTTTGCTTGTTAAAACATCATAAGTTATACAAACTTTTCCTTATAAAATAAATAAGCCATGGGGATGAAAAATATAGCAAAAGGGATATAGTGACTAATACCATACTAGGTAATAGATGATAACTACACTTACCATGGTGAGGATTTCATAATGTATATAATTATCAAGTCACTATGCTGTACACCTGAAACTAATATGTCAACTATCTTTCAATCAAAAATTTTTAAAAATTAAAAAAAAATCACAAGTTAATTTTCAATACAAAGTTCTTATCATAGAATCATAGCACAATCTATTGCTCTGTTCTTAGTACATTTCTGAACAAAGTACTCAGTTGAGAAAATATTTTAATGAAATCACAGGCTGTTTATTATTAAAACATCTTAGGGACTATTCTCCCTCACATGTTCCTAAATGTGCTGATAGAATTAAGGCATCTCACTTGAGTGTGTCAGCTACATTCATGTCCTACCATAACGAAAAGTTGATTCATCTATGAGAAAAGATTTTGGAGGGATTGATTTGTCAATTTTCATTATGACAAGGTATAAAAATACAATCTTCAGTGGAGTTTGGGCAGGTATCTGAGCTAGCAAACAAACAAATGCACATTAAATTATTTATCTTAGTAGTTTACAGTCTAGAATCATTGATCTGTCTCCATCCCATTTTGCACACAAAGGGAGAAAGGTAAGAGTTTGGGGACAGCATGAGATATATGTCGTATAGAAAGAACAAGGAGTTTAAAGTTTGACAAACTAGAATTTGCTTCTGAAGCCATTTAATAGTCATCCATGTAACATTGATAGGTTATTTACCAGCTCTGTTCCTCAGTTTCATTAGGAATAGTTATATTTTTTTTTGCTCCGTGCAGAATTTGTGAGAATAACATGGTGATTAAGAATGTGGATTCTGAAGGTAAACCAGAGTTTGAGTCTAGGCTCCATTTCCTACTGTGTGTGACCTTAGACAAGTTCATGTGGCAGTTCCTTCCTCCCCATTAAAACTGAAATATAAATGGTTCCTTGTCCCTCCCTCAAAGGATTTTTATAAAGGTTTGAACTAGATAATATTAGTGCTTGCATCAGTGTCCAGGCTACTGCCCAAAAGCATTAGTTATAATTATTAAATTATTATGTAACTGCTGACTGTGTCTTGAATGCTAAGTATATGGCAGCTCAGTGATACAATGAAGCACAATCTTATCAAAGTAGGTAATTTTACTGGAATGTTTCATGAACAGTTGACACAAAAATTGGGTGGTGCATTTGTAGTAAAACAAAATGAATTTCCTTCAAGAAGATGCATAAAATAAATTAGAATTTGCATCTTTGTGGGACTTCCAACTCAATGAAACCTCTTACAAATTTAAGAAAATGAGAATATTTCTACAGCGATATTATCTGGGTTCTGTGTTGCAATTTTTTCCCTGTTGTGATATGTATGCTCTTTCAACTTACAGACCCGTTATCATGTTTCTATTAATTTCTTGTTAGGTTCTGAGCTGATAGCTTTTATGATTTTCTATGATAACTTTCAAACCACATACTGATTGGACTGCTGATTCATGATTCCATTTAGCAGATTGTCTCCAGCTTGGCTCTTTGCTCCTAAATCATTTAATATTTGTCTTCATTTAAGTTGATTGGGTGCTTGTTGGCACTCTTACTCAAACCCTCTTCTTGAATTGGGTTTCATTGCCCTTCGTTATTTTCTGTGCTTCCAATTCCAGCTTCATTTGCAGACTTAGAAATTTTGTTTCAGTGCCTTCATCCAACCCATTTATGTATATTACAAACATCCATGCTGCTGAAATTAATCTATGGCCCACCTACAAGAATATTCAGCCTTCAAGTGAAATGAGCCAGCAAGAGTCACAGAAACAGAACATGTGCTTTTCTCTGAAGCAAGCACGACAGTCTTCAAAGTGCTTAAAAGGCAAGTGAGGAGAACTGAAGGAAGCCAGGGAAGGCGAGGTCCACCCAGAGATGCAGCTGCACGTTTCCCATTAATTTTGCTTGGGGACTCAGCATGAACGTGAATACAGGATTTAGCCTGAAACAATCTGTGAGCCTTTCTGAAAGTTAGTCCTTGCAACTGAATGACTTTCATGACAAGCAAAGATTAAGGATCAACAATGCGAGAGATGAAATCTAGGGAGTCAATAATTCCACACTGCGGGTGTGAGGATGATCTGAGGATCTGAGAACAGTGTCTGTTGGGAAGGTCTCCAGCTGACCAAAGTACCAGCTTCACGGCATAATTTCAACTTGATTCCATTTCATATAAGCACAGTTCCCTGGAAAGGACCTGTCAGCCTTTTCAAGTAAATTAACTAGTTAATTAGTCAACTTAAAAAAAAAAAGGATACATGTAATGAAAGTTACTTTGAACAGGAGTGCAACAGGAAGCCTGCATTCAAAAATATAAATAGATCATCTCAATTTTTTAAAGGCTAAAGAAAAGAATAAGACATCTTTCTGAAATTCCACACTTTCTTTCAAACTGGATTATCTTCAAATCAGGAACTGGAAAAAGTACCCATGTAAGGAACAATTAGGGAAGTCATGTCAGCAAATATAGGACCCTCATTCCACAATACATAGATCACCTTGAGGCCAAGAAGAACCCAAAAGACAACCGGAGAAGGCTCTAAGAAAGGCCAACATAAATAGCATTTCATAAAAACCACCGTGCGACATCTGCCTCAGGATCAGTTCTCCCACCAAGAGCCCCTCCAATCTTTGGACAGTTGTTACCTTCATGGATCTTTTCTGCCTATCAAACTCTCTCCTGTCTCATCCTGGCCTGGTGACACTATGCATTTCCCAACATAAATGCTGTTCCTGCCTCTATCCCCAGACCTGCCATCCTTCTTTCCAGGGTTCAGTTTTGACACTTACTTGTGTGGTTAAGCCTTAGATGAAGCCATTTGTCACTTGCTGGGATGGTGATTTTCAAACTGGGCTTTGCAGACATGAGTTTGTGTAAATCCTACAGAGAAGCGCTAGGGTGGCTGCCAAGTTTCGGCCAAAGAATAGTTTTGTATATAGTTTCAAAGAGTTCACAATTTTGAAAGGAAACAAATGTAAATGTTTTGGTTACCCAATTTTAACATGCCGTAATTCTCATTTGCTCACTTTTGTAGTTACCTGATAATTTAGTTTCACGCAAAACTTGTAACAAGAGTTTTTCCTGCTTTCCCAGCGCATACATTGAAGCTTTTGTAAATTTATCACTAAGAAGACTAATGATTTGCACTGATCTTTGTTTTCTTTCATACTTGTGCATGCCTGTATAATTATTTATCTAATACCAGGCAAGGCTCAGATATATCTTTTAAAATATAGTCTCATTTTGGAATAACTGTCTCTTGTACAAGTACGTACAATAGAATACAATTGTATTGTGACAATAGCACATTATAAGAATTTTAATGTTTATGTTTTGGGGGGAAACCTATTTTTTAACTTTTACGCTTATGAAAAATATCAGTCCATAATAGATATTGCTAAAGACTTAACTTTGAAACAAGTATTATTTATTGCTGTTCCCCTCTAAAGCTACTCAATCAGTTTAAATTGAATCCTATCCTGAGATTGCAAGGCAAACTATCTTTTTAGATCTGTCACCATATGCAATGACTTTTTAATGTGATTATCATCAGTACTTGATAAGCAAAATAAAGAACTCAACTAATACTAAAACCGATATAAAAGTACAATCATCCCTTGTGTCTTGGAAAAGGAGCATAGACGCAAATTGGATAAGCAAAGCTTTGCTATTAACAAGAACTACCTTGTAGGAAGGGAGGAGGGTCCCCCAGTCAGGGTCTGAAAACTACCACACCTCAATTACAAATGCATCAAAACTTCAGGCTTTTTAAAAAATATCTGGGCATACCCAAATATCCTCCGAGAATTGTTTTATGGAGGTATGGTCTCTTGGGACACTAACATAGGAGAAAGATGACCCCTCAGTCCTCAGAAAAGATTCAAAAAGTGGATCTAATCATTTAGAAAACTTGAAAGAAGTCATTGGAAAGAGGGACTGACATGACCTAATTTAAATGAGGCCAAACGTTGAAGTGACACAAAATACTGTGTAAGCTTAAGGTATTCAACACGATGACTTGATACATGTGTGTTCTGTAATGGGTTTACCACATAGGCTAATTAACCCATGCATCACTTCACATAATTACAACTATTCTGTGTATGGTGAGAACATTAAAGATCTACTCTCTTAACTTTCAATATGTAGTAGAGTCCTGTTAACTATAGTCACCATGCTGAGTATTAGATCACCAGAACTTAGTCATCTGCAACTTTGTACCCTTTGACCAACATCTCCCCATTTCCCTCACCCACCAGCCCTTGGTAGCTATCATTCTGTTTCTGTGAATTTGGCTTTTTTTTTTTTTTAGATTGCATATAAAAGTGAAATAATACAGTATTTGTCTTTCTCTGACTGATTTATTTCACTTAGCATAATGCCCTGAAGATCTATCCATGTTGCTGCAAATGACAGGATTTCTTTCCTTTTTTATAAGTGAATAATACTCCATTGTGTATATACGCACCACATTTTCTTCATCCATTCGTCTGTGGACACTTTGGTTGTTTCCATGCCTTGGCTATTGTAAATAATGTTCCAATGAACATGCGGGTACAGAATCTCTTCAAGATGGTGATTTCATTTCCTTCAGATACATACCCAGAAGTGGGATTGCCATGTCATATGGTAGCTCTATTTTTAGTTTTTCTGAGGAACTTCTATACTGTTTCCCATAGTGGCTGCACCAGTTTACATGCTCAACAATGACGCACAGAGATTTGCAGAGAATCACAGCCTTCCTGGGTTGGATACGGTTATGAGGATGTTGCTGAGTCTGCAGGTGGCCAGCTTGTTCCCAGAAACACAGGCAGGTATGGATCCTGTCTGCTCCCCAGGAGGGCAGGACTGCCTCCAGTCTCCTGCTCAGCAGGGTAGCACAGGGAGAGTGGTCTGCTTAAGGCCCCACAGCTGAGGCCTCAGATGGTAGGCCTATTCCCAGATGTTCAGTGAGTGTGGTTCCTACTAGATCCATGCGAGGGCTGCTGCCTGCCCCCTGCACGGCTCCCTGGATGGGCAGGACTGGCCCTGGACCATGGCTGAGAGGGGCTAGAGCTGAATATAGGGCTCTCTCAGAATCTGCAGCAGGAGCACACACGGTAGTTTCTCCCTGTGGGACATTGGACCCCCAGTGCTGCTGGCCAATTGGAGACTATGGCTGTAAGGAAGCTGGAGTTGTGTGCAGGGCCCTTTGAAGATCTCTGGGGGTCCACAGAGAGGAATGTCCCCTACAGGGTCCCTGTGCCAAAAGAACCCTGCAGACTTGGCTGGGACAGATGGGAGCCCACTTATAGGGCCTTTTCTGAATCTACATTCTGACCCAGCTTTGCAGGCTTAGCTCCAGGGCCTCACAGACCATGAAAGGAGAGGAGCTAGAGCTGGTTCACAGACCATTTCAGGGTGCCACAGCCAGGAATGAGGTTGGTATGTTACTCTACACACGGATGGGTGTGATTCTTCCTGGGTTTCTTGGCCTGCGGTGCTGGTGCCAGACCCAAAGCCAGACAGGACTGTAACCCAATTCTTCAGGGGTACAGAACTGTTTCCACTTCTGTAGCCAAGACCACAGTTGGCGAGTTAGCCGCCGAAGTGCCAATCTGCCTTCTCAAAACAGCTCTCTTCAATCTTGGACTGCAGTATGGTTTCAAAATCTCCTACCTGGATCCCAAAGTTCCAGAGAGGCGCTTTATCTGGGGATGGATGCCAAATTGTTGTTGACAGAAGGGGTACTTGTGGGAGATACTTATTTGGCCATTTTGCCAATGTCATCATACATATATTTCAAAGGATGTAAAATAAACATTTGAAAACAAAGGAAGTCACAGTATTTCTTCAGAAGAAAAGAAGAAAGTATGGGAATTAATGATTTGTATCTGTGTCATGATGTTGATTCAACAAAATAAAATCTTTGTTAGTTGAAATTTTAGAGCTTTTAGAATATGTTATCTGAAGGACCTAGAATGATATCTGCAATGTGATAGTTCTCAATAAATATTGGCCTTCTCTTCTTTCCCTTTTTCTACTCTTCCAAATGTGTTTGACAGTACCACAGAGTGCATGTAACGTCCTTGATTAAAATATGCCCATATATTTATGGAATTAACTAGCAAACAATAAGCCATCTATCAGGAGGGGCTTCTGAGCCCTGTGCACTAGAGGAAGCTGCCAACAGCAATGAATGGAGCTGTCCCAGAACAATTTGAGTGGTTTCTCAAAGATCTAACTCAGTTCTAGACAAAGTGAGGCCATTTTGGCTGAGTGCTCAGTTCCTGAGCTAAAAGATGTTTTGATACCTGAATTACTGAAAGGCCAACCTCGGACAGTGTGGACTTTCTATACCCACTAATGAGCATTCTCCCCAGGAGACCAGCTAAACAACTCAGTGGCTCCTTCAGATCACGGGACTCCTATGCATACAAGCGTAAGGTCAAATTCCCTTTCTATCTCCCAAGAAAGAACAAGTTCTTGGCCAATAATAGAGTCGAATTACCAAATACCAGTCCCTAAGACAGGACAGTGTGAATATACACAGGAAATTTTTAGGGCAGTGCAACTATTCTGACACTGTAGTGGTGGGTACATGAAGCTATACATTTGTTAATACCCACAGACTTTGAAAACACAAAAAGTCAACTTTAATGTATACAAATTTTTTAAAATCATTTAGAAATTTCAGGGAATCCGAGAATAGAATGTTCAATGTGACAAAAGAAACCCACTTTATTACAAATTATGAAACAATCTTATTAACAAGTAGAAGAAAAGTGTGCTACCTAATTAACTTGGGAAATAAGAGGAGACATCAAGATTAAAGGCAAAAGGAATAGACATAGCACTGTACTCAAGTTGATGTTGTTTCCCAAGAGGTAAAGATAACAGTTCTGAAACCATTTTGCATGTATACTACAATTGAAAAATTAAGTAAATGGATGGAGGACAGTTAGAGCTAGTTTTCTCACAGTTGGAGTGGGAGGTCATACATAAGTAAGGGGAGGGAAGGCTAGAATGATCCATGTAGTAGTGGGTTAATGGGGATAACAGAATGGACTCATTGTTAGTCTAAAAGAGATATGGATGGTTACATATAGACTTATAGATATATGTATATGGCATGGGTTAGCACACACATATATATTCCTTTGCACTTTCAGTTGAACTGGCAATGAGTACACCAAACAGTAGCAATGAGCACACCTAACACTCAGATCTTGGCTTCTAATATCATTTTCTAATAAAAGGAACCAGGAAAATATGAGGATATACAAGATGACCTGAAATATCTTGTAGTGCAAGCAAGTAAGGAAGTGCTTAAAATATAATAATAGTATCAATAATGATGGACTACGTAGATGGGCCCAAGAGCCAACTAAAAGATCTCCCAACAGCCAAAGCTGCACTAATTGGAGGAACAAAATGAATATAGTAAATATATTCTCAAAATATAAAATACCTATCATGTATGTACAGATATATAAAGAGAAAGAAGAGAAAATTTTCCAGTACGTAAGAAGTGCACATGATTTACATAGATACTGCCCCCTCCAGGAAGTGGAACATAAGACTAAATAGGCATAGATTGATGAGGAAAAGCAAAGAAAAAATGTCTAAACTCATAGTTTCACTCATTTACTGAAACCCTAAAGGGAAGGCCCAGCCAGACAGTGTAGGAAAGCACTGGATCCTTGTAGGTAGTTTTGGTGAATAGAGTGGGCCCCAGAGGGGAGGTGAAAAGATAAAAGCAAGCCCATCAGCATATTCCTATGAACTATCTTCCTTCCAAATCCCACACTCCTTCTCCTTAGCTCTAGGTGGCTATATAAGCCTCAATTGCCTGTCTGTGAGATTCATATTCTATGGAGCCACTGCACATATGTAGTTAAATTTGATTTTCTCCTGTTAATCTGTCTTATGTCAATTTAATTCTTAAACCAGCCAGAAGAACCTTAAAGGATAGAATAAAATTTTTCCTCCTCAGCAGTCTGCTCTTCTCTCTTTATGTCCAAACCTTCCCCAAAATGTGTGTTACCTGCTGCCTAATTTTGATCACCCCTTTAGTTTGAATTATATATGGGATCCTTCACCATTTTTACATTTGACTCAGTCTGTATCAATCTGTGTTTCTTAATTCTTTTTAAATGTTTTCAGTACATTTATACTTTGTGTATGCTTTTGTGTGTGTGTGCACAAAGGCATGCATGCGTATTTGTATTCATTCTACCAAAACAGATTACAAAATTCTTAAAGACCAGAAGAGTATCTTTGATTTTTTTGAGGGGGAAATGGGGTAAGAAAAAGCCTTTTGAAAGCTTTATACTTGTATTATGGGGGACTGGGCAACCCAAAGTATTCAAATTACCAATCAGGTAATTCTGGTCTTGATAAAGTGGACAGTAATGCTAGTTTTCTATTTTTTCCATCTTTATAATCTTATAATCATCACAAGGCAAGTGGATATTTAGAGCAGTCAGGGAACTAAAACTCTACCTATATACACTCCTTTGGCTTAATGTATTTTATCAAATTTATGTTGATAATGCTGTTTTCCTATGGGCTAAACACTGTACAATTCATTTAGGAGATAAACTAAGTAATCATATCCTGAAAACATCCGGAGTATCAGTCATTCTCCCCTGACACTTTTTCTCTTCTTACATTTCTTTTTCAACATTAAAAAATTTTTCACATTTATTCAGGCCACAAATATTTATTGAACATCTATTATATGCCAGGAACCCTTCTACAAGCTGGAGATGTAGCAATGAACAAAACAGGAAGAAATTCTGTTCATGTGGATCTATCATGCTCTTCCCATTTCAATATTGAAATTATGATGAGAAAAGTTCAGTAAAGTATAAGTGTAATCACTCATCCATTACTATTTAATGATAGTAAGAAGAGAAAGCCCGATTGCCCACTAGATGTTGAAATCGCTCAGAATATTCTTTGTGTTTAATTTCTTTTTAGGTTTCACAGTTGTGATGATCAGGTATATTTGTTTTGCTTTATCTAAATTTAATAACTACTTTTAAAATCTGAGAAAGAATTCAGGATTTTTTTTTTCCTAAACAATTTAAAACAATTTACATACACAGATCTCTGGAAGGTTCTCCTGCTATATTTCAGACAGCATAGGCTAGAATCCATTCTTAAGTACTATCTGGCTGAGGATTATTCAGTATAAATTTCCATAAAAATCAGCACATGCAACATCTTTAGAAAGTAAAGTTAGCAGAAAATACAACATCTGCACTTTGAATACTCACTTGCCACCTGCACATTTGCAAGAGGTATCAAATTAAAGTAACATTGACCTGAGAATGAATTGAATTCTATTTTAATTATATTTGAATATTTATATTCTCACATATTTAGATGTTTTGTTGGAAAGTGTTTCTGACTTTGAGATAGGTGAGTGTGCTAGGGTATGTGTGTGTATGTGCGTGTGTATGTGTGTTTCTGACTTTGAGACAGGT
>NC_058414.1:32157315-32188827 GCF_002201575.2 Neomonachus schauinslandi | reverse complement strand
GGTGAGTGTGCTAGGGTGTGTGTGTGTATGTGCGTGTGTATGTGTGTGTATACTGGTACATGTGTACATGTGTGTTGTGTATGTCTGTGTACAAAAAATAAGGTTTTTTTTCCCTACCACTTATGATTCATTTTAAAATAAAAATACTTAACTTAGACTACCCTTCGTTTTCACTTCACAAAAGGAGTTATCAGGAAATTTTCCAGGCATTATTTGCTGTCACAGCAGAATTCAAGTAAGAACA
This sequence comes from Neomonachus schauinslandi, assembly GCF_002201575.2. Taxonomy (NCBI): domain Eukaryota; kingdom Metazoa; phylum Chordata; class Mammalia; order Carnivora; family Phocidae; genus Neomonachus; species Neomonachus schauinslandi. The sequence continues at coordinate 32,188,583 of NC_058414.1, read as the reverse complement.
TTATATACTTAGGTGCATGATTCTATATATACCTATTTAGAGAAATGGGAAATGTTTCCCAAGACACAGCAATCTATATCTAAACACAGCACACTTTTAGGCAATAAATACAAGACAATAAAGCATCATGTACCGTTACAAGAGGACAGTAATTTGAACAGTGTAGAATTTCTTGTTCAAGAATTAGCACTGAGCTGAGAAACATAGTTTGCTACATACGGTATCAATAAAGATCAGTCATTAAAGACAATTCTTGAAGGTCACTGCATGTAATCTTCATAGGACTCAAAGTGTATTCAGCTCTTACGCTATGCTTTAGCTTTCTTTAGTTTCCCTAGGAAAGAGAAAATGAGGCCAACGTTTGTGTAACAACACTTTGTGCAGCAAGGAGCACAGGGAAAGAAGATGGAGAACAGAGGGGAGTGAGGAGGCAGCGGGGGTAGGGGAACAGCAAGTATAAAGGAGAGCGTTGCTGATGTGATCACAGCTCTGTAAGGGGCTGGTGGATCTGTTTTGCCAGACATCTTCAGAGAGGCATTATGTAGCGACTGCATCTTTGAAAAGTCTAGCTAGGGGAAGAAGAAGAAAGAAGAGAGGTGCTCATTCTCATGTGTCATTGTGCAAACTTTGCCTCCACGAGGTGTTAATTTCCAGTGTGTTCAGGTGATGTGGAGCTGATCCGAAGCAACAAGGAAACATGAGGTAAGAGGCATGGGCCATTGTTGAGTTTTGCTCCCCAAAACAAAAGCAACATTAGAGGCAGCGGCCGTGAACTTTCTCCAGGATGCAGGGATGGGGCAAGTCATTACCAAGGCCACACTGGCCAGAGAACAAGATAAGTACAAGGACCAGGGGTGTAGAAAGTATAAGCTGAGTCCAGTCTGCATGACATGGGGTCTCTGCCCATTGGTCTAATTCACAATACCTCTCTTCGCTCTTCTTGGGAATTAACTATACACCACTCTTAAAAGCAAGCAAAAACATGCCAGTAGATAAGAAAAAGCTTATAATAGATTTTAAGTAATTATCACATATTTAAACTTCTTAGTGGTCTAAGATCCATTAATGTCTCCTATTTCTACTGCCTTTATTTCCCAGGTTTTCATGGATAGGGATTTATTTGTCATTTTCCTTCCAGTACTTATTTGATTGTCTGATCTTGTTTCTAGGTATTTTCCCCTGCCTATATGACCTTCTTTCTCATGCCTTAACATTAATAATCACCAAACTATAGAACGTAGAGAATCAGCCCAGAACATTGGTGGGGATGCAAATTCTCAAGTCATCCTGACTGAGTTGGAATGCTGGCTCCCTCTCTTGGAAGGTGTGTAATCCTGAGGACAATTATTTTTTCCTTGTCTATAATATCAGACTTGTCGATCTTGAAGAGTCGTGATGGGAACTCAATATGTTCCTACACAAAAAGCACATAGGGCAGAACTGGACACAATGTCTGTGCTGTATCAATCTGTACTATATATTTGCTGAGAGGTCTGTACTGCTGAAGATTCTCTAATCAAACATGGCCATCTCCTCTACAGTTTCTTTTAATTTGGGTTTAGTCAAGGAGAGAGGCCTCTTCCCAGCATACAATATTTGTTTCTGGCAGTAGGTAAGAAGAAGAAAGCAATAAAAGATTTAGAGAAAGAACAAGTGGAAAGTAGAACTAATCACCAAGTTGCGTGTGTTACATATGAAGACAAATCTAAATGGAACACTTTAGAGGAAATGCCCACTACTAATGGGGCTTGCATCTTAACACAATTATAGTGAAGTCTAGTTTAACATTGGAAGATCAGGAGATACTAAAAATACAGACTCGAATATAGGATTTTGTAGTGAAATCTATGAATAAAAAACATTTAAATATATATCAGAACTATTTAAGTGATACTGTGCTTGCATATTCAAATAATATTTATTTGACATTGATATTGTGGGGATTTTATTCATGTTGACATATATTTGTTTCTTCTCTACCTAATTAATCAAAGGATTTGGGGATTTTGACTTTTGGGTTTTTGAGACCTTAGAGTCACATTTACATAAAATATGGACCCTTCTTTTTTTTAGGATTTAGTTTATTTCTTTCTTTCTTTATTTGAAAGAGAGAGCAGGGAGAGAGGGACAGGGAGAGGGAGAGATTCTTAAGCATGCTCCATGCCCAGTGCAGAGGCTTATGCTTGGCCTCATCTCACAACCCTGAGAGATCATGACCTGAGCTGAAATCAAGAGTCAGACGCTTAATTGACTGAGCCACCTAGGTGTCCCTGGACCCTTTTTTATAATCATAAAATATACAATAATTGAGGTTAGAGTCATAATGCCATTTTGGCACAATTGTAATTTAAATAAGGCAAATCAAGAATTGAAAATGATTACTATTTGTCTTACCCATTTTCATACTTATGCTTTAAGCCTCTTACTTACATTACCAAAGATGAAATCCATTTAAACTTCTGAGCATACATCAATTATGTCTTGCCACTTCACTGGTGCATTCTAAAGATCAATATACACTAAGTCCTTTTAAAAATTGTGCTTCCTTTCATTTTTGAGAATCTATGCTATGAACAAAAGAGAGTAATTTGGCATGGATTCCATTTTATACAAAGACAAATTTCCATTATAACAATATTGACAAATTACTTACATACAAGCTTCCAGGCAGAATTAACTTGTAATAAAAGCCCTGTACTAGATCTCACTTTAGCAAACTTTGAAAAATCACCCATAAAATTTTGCATCCTGGAATTCCACCATCTGCTGCATGATTCAATATTGTATAAACTTTGCCAGATAGGATTATCAAATGACTCAATTGTACTTGCAATTAAGATAGGGCAATTTAATCCCAATTTATTTAATATAAAAAGGTCCAGATCCCACTATTTTTTTGCATTCTTATATTTTTAATACAGTTTTTCCATCAATAAATTATTCTCACCGTCCAGACACCTTGACTGGCATAATTTAGTAATTACATTACACCTTATAAAAGAGCTGTTTGGTAAATGCAGGAACTATAGAGGAATGAGATATGATCTCAGGATATACATTTACATGTAAATTGTCATTTTCCTATGTAGAAGAGCATATGCAAGATCTAAAAATGCTCTCTTATAGAATAAATAATGGCTGAACATTACCTTTCTACATCATGAAATGCATAATAAACCATTTTTATAAATTCACTTTCATGCTATAACAGCAGACCCTAAAAAGCCTTACTTCGTCAGTACCTGAATCATCTCTTTAGGAAAGTACACACTGAAAGCCTATTGCTTGTAAATTAAAAAAAAAAAATCAAATCGCAGCAGGCAAGCAGAACAGGAAATGATAACAGACTCTTTCCTCACTGCCTCACCAACTATCTCATATTTAGTCAGTAGATTAAGTCTTGGAAGATTAAAGCAGAAGCTTGCTCAGGGCATGTAGAAACTGCAAAATACTTGATTTGCAAAAACGTAAAGTGTAAAAGAGTAAAAATGGGTTGGAAAAGCAATCAAGTTTAAAAAGTCCCTGAAGAATCTAAATATCACTCTATTATATTTTTGAGGGATTGCCATAGTTTGAAGATAACCCATTAAATCTATCAAAGTAACCGGAAGGAGGGCAATCCAAATGATAAAGCCATTCTAATGAAATGCAGACAAAGATGAAAAAGAATTAAAAGTGACAAGTAAAATTCATTAGAGAACAGCCTTTAACTACTGTAATCAGAAGACGATTACTTACCTTGTCAATTAACAGCTGTGTCTCCTTGGCACATATACAAAAGATCCTGCAAAGTGTCACAGAGACACTTGTAAAATACACAAAGCGCAGTCATTTGAGTGGTACGCAGAGTATGCACGCTTTCAAGTGAAACATCCAAACATCACTGAATCTATCAAGCCCACAATTAACCATGCTTCGATGGGTTAAGTCACTCTTGCATAGTGAACATAGCAGATTTGGGAAGTAATTAAAAGCCGCAAAATAATTACATTTGATTCATCAACTCCAAGAATGTTTCTCAACAACTAGAAAGCTCTACTTAAGTGGAGGGAAAACGTTCCTGCCCAAAAGTATTCAGAAACTTTCACTGTGTATCGAAGAGAAAAAATAAATGAGATTCCCTATTTGGTGTGCTCGAAACTTAAAATCCAATCATTTTCTTTGGCAAACTACTGTAAACCATAAAGAAGAAAGGGGAAGAAAGTAGAACTTCTCGAACACAGAAAACAGCTCAATTTGTAAATGTCCCCTGCGTTTTCAAGAGAATTTTGATTTGGACAAGCCTATCCTAAACCCACAGAATAAAAGCTGAACAGGGCTACCTGATTTGGGAAGATTAACCTAAGGAGAGTTCAAGGAAAATGAAATCAAGGACAAAATCAGTTCATCTCCTTGAAATTAAAAAGAAGCTATAGTAAATTTTTTTCCCAAAGCCCATATTTGTATTTTCCACTATAATAAAATGATAGTGTAAATGATTATCTATAGAAATTGGCATATTCCAGGTTTTACCATGGGATTTTTATTATAAACCACTGGCAAATAATATTTTATTAAAGAAGTTTTAAAAATCTGATTTGAAAAAGAAAAGTAAGAATGTGTAAAATGGAAATCAGAAAAATAATGAGTAGTTCTATTAGACAACTCGTTTAATTTATAGAAATTACTTTGTTAAATATAACTACTGGCTATTATCTAAGCATTTCAAGGCATTTATGGAGACTTTAGGAAGTCAGTCTTAGTCATGCATCCTGCTTACCTGAACTTTTTGGTACAAAAATCTATGTCAGTTGCAGCAGTGCAAGAATAAATGGTTGGAGTCCCAATACTGACGGAATGAAGCCTACTTGCTAATGTCATTGAGACTAAATTCTCACATTCAGCACTGTTAACCCTTGCCATGTAGGGAAATATGATTAGGAGCCATCACCTGGGAGAGGTAGTAGCCTGGTATCCCATGTGCCTGAGGGGAGGGCCCTTGATCTATGGATCCTGCTTACCCCTATAGCACCATTTATACTTATGTTGTATCATCCAACATCTCTTTCAGGATCTCAGTTTCACAACTGTTGATCTCCTGGGGCTTGAGCTTTCTCTTGAAATCTAATCAGCATGCTAGGCTTCTATCATTCTGTCTCCCACTCCTCAACCATGTCCATGTACCCACTCCCACTCTTGAGACTGGCAACAGGAGGTGCTCACTGGCTGTGAAAACCTCCTGGAATCACATTCCTTGCATAATTTAGGGCATTGCCACAATTGAGTTACTTCATCATCTGAGCTCTACCTTTAGATCAAGTTTCTATGTGTGCTCACCCAGATGTGGAATACTTGCACAGTTCACCAAGACCAACGAGGCCTACAGATGATCTAGTTATCCTTGTTTTAGTCCATCTATCCCCAGCTTCTGCCATTATCCCAACTATTCTCATGGGCTTTATAATGAAACCCACTAAACACACAACATGGCTGAAATCATGGTCCTCTACTGACTCTGAGCCTTAGGCATCACCGCATAGGCCCTACCCACATCTGAAATGCTTTTGGAGCTCTTTCACACCATATCTTCCCCTTTTCTGGGATTCAAAACAAAGACAAGAGAAGTCAGTTCCTTTCTGAGGTATCAACTTAATCCATAGGTGACAGCTTTGAATTTCTCAAAACAAAAATATCTTCAATGATTAAATGTCTCCACATGTGTCATTTTATTGTTATGCTTAGATTAAGTTAGAGGAAATTTAGTATTTATATTGGTTGCAGTTCTTTGCAAAGTGTATGGGTTTTGCTAAGCTTCGAATGTGAACAGATCTTCTTCAGCCATATAAAGTCAGACACAGCCTCACATGCATTTCTGAGTAAGTATTATAATGACCAACTTGGGAAGGAGTGGAAAATAGTAAGTGTGTAGTAACAATCAGTACCATTGGTTCTTGGCTTGGTCCTTTATTTCTGTATAAAACTGCTGAGTCTCTAACTTTATAGCATTCTCCCTCACATAATTAGAAAGGAAGACAGAGTCAGTGAACTGAATTTATTAACAAATTCTATTATAAGCACCTACTATTTCTTACAGAGTTCACACCCCTTCACTAAGTCCAAATAATTGTACATATTCATTCAGGAAAACCTCATATTATATTTTTCACTGTGGAGTGTGTGTGTGAGTGTGCATGCACCAGCAGACTCCATACTATACTGCCATTTTTGCCCTTGCCAGGCCAGTTAGCAGAATTTCAAATTATGTAGCAGGCTAAAAAAGTTTCTCATTAAAATCCTCTTTGTTGTAAAGAGGATCTTCATGTCAAGAGTTTACAAAAACACAGTCCCCTTGGAAACTCCTGACTCCAAATAACACTGAAGAGAAAAACATCCAACAGAATGCAGTTGTTATGAAAATACTCCTCCTGTTAATGGTAGATACTAGTCCTTAAACTGCCAATAAACATGGCTACTTACAAATCGAATATCAAGGGAATTGTCAAGTGCTGCTCATTTAGTGGCAGAACTGCAGATGTTACTGGTGGAAGAGTCTGCATTGTTCTTTGGGTTCCCCAGGAAAGATTTACATAAGGATTGGAATTCTAAATAAAGACAGCCAAGAGGAAAGTAACAAGCACAAAGCAGTTCATTAAGGACAGAACACTCAAGGTGAGAGAGCAGGCCCAGAGGTCATAACTGCCCTGAGGCTACAGGGGTCTTTTCCTTTTGTCCCAATGGGCTCTTGTGTCAAGGACAGGATGGTCTAATGGAGACTGCCTCCAAACATTTGGGGGACTCCTCCCACAGGTTGGGAGGGGGAGTTTTTGACCCTGCAAAATTTATACCTTAACCGGCATGGTAGGCTTTCTCCATGAAGGGTAGAGTGCGGGCGGGGCTGGGGGGGGAGGTTGTAACTGCAATGCAAATGCATTTTAATGAGTGTAGGGGGTACCCCACAGCAAAAGTGGAAGAGGAGAGGGCATGCTCTGCACCTGTGGCTCTTGATCTGTTAGCCCCAGGGTTTAGAAGCACTAGGCTTCTAACATGTAACCTATGTATCACTGTTCTTGCCCCCAACTCAGGTCTAACTCTCTACTTGATCATTCCCGCCTTAAGGACTTGGGACTCTGTAACCTTTCAGGTCGAGGGATGATGTTTCCTCGGGGCATTCCTTCCACTGCTCATATCTAGCTTCTCCCTAATGAAATTATCTTTAGAGAGTTAAATTTCCTTCACACCCCATGGGAATTCCGTTTTTATATTTAGATCACTATGAATATTTTCCATTAAATAGTGCAAGATCCCTAGGCATCATTTTTTCCCAAATAAGAGGTGTATATGAATTATGATTAATTTTATTTTTAACCACTTAGGTCAGCCCTACAGGTTAGTTTCATTAGAAGGAAAGTAACAGTGATGATGCATGCTGAACAGAACTAAACTGGTACACTTATCAAGGAAATCTTCCCAGGACACACAACCAATTGCCAAGTAGCTAAATCTCATGACATCCACAGATGAAGGGCCTGACCATGAAGTGTCACTTGGATCTCTGCAGATTGTTTTCCTTATTAATCAAAATCCTAACAAATGTAAATGAAAGAAATGTTCTTTGGACATAAAAAAGCTTATTATAGGTTCCCCTATACTCGAAAAAGAAGGATTACCTCCTAAAAGTGATGTAATCCTACACATTCGGTCTTTAATATGGTGTGTTTTTAACTAGATAGACTACACGATCCAAATAACAGTAATTGGTATTGATTTGATTCTTACAACACACATTCCACAGAAATCCCACAAAGAAACAGAGCAAATGAGATGCTCATTTTTCTCAGGTGACTAGACGGAAGCAGCAGGATTCTTCTTCTTTGCTCACATTGCACAAGAGGTCTTTCTGAAAATTTAATTAATTTCAGTAGGATTTGATTGAAGTGCCTTCAAAATACACCCACATTTTGACTACTTCTCACCACCGCCACTGCCACTGCCCTGATCCGAGCCACCATATTTCTCCTCAGTTTTCGCAATATCCCCTAAGTGTTTGCCCTCTTTCTGGACTTGTCGACCTTCAGTTTAGCCTCAACCCAGTAGCCAGAGTGATCCTGTGGAAACAGGAGTCAAATCTCGTCATGCCAATGCTCAAAGCCTTCACTGGCTTCCTAGAATTTGCAAAGTACTCCATCATCTAGCACCTAGATGCGTCTGTTCTGTCTTCTCACCTGCTACCACCCACAACCTTGTTCACTCTGCACCAGCCGCAGTGGCCTCTTGCTGCCCCTTGAACACGCTACCATCGAGCTCATCGATCTCATCTCAAAGCTGGTGGATAGGCTTTTTCCTCTTTTGGAAAGCCTTTCCCCTAGATACCTGCATTGTTAATTCACTCAAAAGTCACTTTCTAGAAGGACCTTTTCTGGCCACACTATCTAAAATATTTGTTGTTCTACATCAGTTCTTGTCCCCTTCTTATGCGTTTTTCCCTTGCATTCTAATATCTAAATGCTATATATTTTACTTTTCCACTTTTAAAAATTACCTGTCCACTCCAACTAGAATGTAAGTCTCATAAAGGCAGAGTATTTATCAGTTATAGTCACTCACTGCAGCATCTGCACACCTATTGAGTATTTGGCAGAGAGGGAGCATTTAATCAGTATCTGTTGAATAAGTAAGGGAAGCTCCCAGAGGTTAAACAATTGATGAAGGCCCTATGGCTAAGACTGAAGGGCCCTGTATTCAAATTAGGTCTTTCTTATTTTCTGGTGTTTTATTTATTAATCTGGGACACCTGCCTAACTTTCTTCAGTGGCACTTGCGACCTTCTAAATATAGGACTTTAGAGGGAATGTTCAAATAGAAAACATTTACCCTGGAGCCTGACTGTGGGTAGAGAAATCACAGGGTAACATTTAATCCTCCAGTTCCAATGAGAACATCCAACAGCTATATTCAAGAAGCACCGCCAGGCCCGCACCTTGATCCCTTTCTCCCCTGCTCCCGAATGGGGTCTCTGTGTTTTGTGGGTCTTGATGCAAATGTGTTCTTTGCTCAACACGTATGTAGAGTTTGGAAAAATCAATGGTGATTTGATACACTTTAACATGAAAGTGGCGGGTAGGCTTTGTGCCTTTCAAAGTTGGAAGAATTATGGATAAAACAGATACAAATAAATAATCCAAGCTGAGGAAAAGAGTCACAAGAGCCACAACTACTAGTCCAGAATTGCCCTAATAAACGGTTGGCCCCATATTCCATCTCCTTCCATCTCTTGAATGTATCAAGTTGGCCTTGCTCTCGCTCACAAAATCATGGTTTAAATCCAATGGACATTTTGAAAAGTTAAAAAAAATTGTTTTTAGAAGGCATACAATGTGAAAGGTAAATGAAAGAGGTTAAGGACCAATTTTATTTCTCAGACTCCCTCTTCTTCCTCCTTCAGTTGTCATTTTATCCACTTATTGAGGAGCGAATAAAACTGGGGATAGCTTTGGTGGCAACTGAAAAAGTTCTAGTTACAAAGAAAATATCTAAGATAAGTAATGAAATGTTAAAACCCAGCTTTAGCTAGACTACAGTACTTTTATTTTATATTGTACTCACACTTTATTTCATTCATGTGATTGCAAAATATTAGATAATATTGTGAGAAGGAAGAAAACACTTAGGTTCTCCTGCAATAGTAAATATGCCTCATTGATGGGAATAAAGTGCCATGAAAACTTGTGTACTGGCAGAGAATAAGAGAACAAATACAACACATTCTCTGGCCAAGATAAAAAAAAAAAAGATTCCATTTTCTCAACAATTAATTTCAAAGAGTATTGCATACTGGTCTTTAGAGGATAGAGCAAGTTAGAAACAAGACCAACAATTTCTAAAATTCTTAATTGAGTATTTCCAGTGAGTTGATGCTAAAGGGAGATAAAACTTGGGACTTGTTTTTCTTAGTACACAATGTACTGATTAAACTTCATTCCCCTCAGCACTCAAGTCACTGAAGCAATAATATACAGTGAGGTACTGTGGAAGTCTGGAAAAGTTAGTCTTCATGGTAAGATCGACCTTACTAGTGAGAAATTATTTAGACACTTGAGATGTTCTAGCTCATTCTCTCATTAGTAGGTTTGTAAACATTTAGTGTTAACTGATAAAATCATGTCCTCATGACTCCCAATAACTACAGAAAGCTTCTATTAAAAAGTATTGCCTTCTGAATAATGCCCTTACTAACCCTATTTATTTACTACAGAAACTAGTTTGATACAAAAATGGTTCTCAAAAATGTGCACTTAATTAACCTGAATAAATGTGAGAACAACAGTTCAACTAGATGTCATATAATAAAGCTTCCCCAGTGGCTTTTCTGTAAACATTTTTAAGGTAAATAGTACTCTAGGTGCTTTTATTTATATTGATATAGTTAAATATTTTTCAATGTTTATTTACCTAATTTCACTTGAATCCCCTTGATGAACTTAAGAAAGGGAAAACTTTGGGAATGCTAATATAACATTTGTCATTTTTAAAAAAATACACGTTTTTAGGAAGAAGCCGCATTTCTAATATAGTTGAAAATTAAAAAAAAAATTTAAGTACCACACAGTATTTTCAAATTCATGATTTTTAAAGTAATTTTTTGAGTTTAGGCAAAACATAAATTGCTGTAGTACCATATAGGACTTTCTGTTATTTCAAACTACTACTGAGATTAATCAATATCATTAAATCACCTCTCTCAAAACAAAACCTGATTAAAATATAGGTTGATCTAGGGGCGCCTGGGTGGCTCAGTCATTAAGCGTCTGCCTTCGGCTCGGGTCATAATCCCAGGGTCCTGGGATCTAGCCCATCGGGTTCCCTGCTCCACAGGAAGCCTGCTTCTTCCTCTCCCACTCCCCCTGCTTGTGTTCCCTCTCTCGCTGTGTCTCTCTCTGTCAAATAAATAAATAAAATCTTAAATATATATATATATATGTTGATCTAATTATTAAATGTGTACTTTTCTAAGAGATGTTATATCTTACAAATCTTGTAAACTTCTACATTAAACAAAATTGTCATGAGATGAAAATCAAAACCACAATGAGATTATCACCTCACCTCTGCTGGGATGGCTGGCATCAAAAAGACAAGAGATAACAAGTGCTGGCAAGAATATGGAGAAAAGGGAGTCCTTCCTCATGCACTGTTGGTGGGAATGTAAACTGGTACACTCACTATGGAAAATAGTATGGAGGCTCCTTGAGAAATTAAAATAGAACTCTCATATGCTTCAGTAATCCCATTTCTGGATGTATATGCAAAGGAAACCAAATTATCATCTCATACAGATATCTGTACTCCCATGATCATTGCAGCAGTATTCACAATAGCTAAGATATGAAAATAACCATCAACAGATAAAGGGATCAAGAAAACACAATATATATTTATATCCATATGTAAATAATGGAATACTATTCAAACTTAAAAGGAAGGAAATCCTGCCATTTGTGACAACATGATGAATCTGGAAAGTATTGTGCTAAGTGAAATAAGTCAGACAGAAAGAGACAAATACGACATGGCATCACTTCCATGTGGGGGGTAAAAAAAAACCTTTGAACTCATAGAAACAGAGTAGAATAGTTCCTGCCAGGAGCTGAGGAATGGAGGGAAATGAGGTGAGATTGATAAAAGGGTACAAACTTTCAGTTATATAATGAAGAAGTTCTGACCTATACATGGTCGATTATATACATATATATATATATATGTGTGTGTGTGTGTGTGTGTATATATACACACACACACACACACACACACACACATATATATTAAACCTTAGAAAAATTGGAATTTATTGGCTCACATAAATAAACATGGTTATATCCAGACACTTAAATAATACCATCAGTCCTTTTTCTCTTTCTCATCTTTACTTCCTTTAGTGTTTTGTGTTGTGTTGTGTTGTTTCCTAAAGACTGGTATTTGTCCTGTGGTGTCTGCTGGCAGTCCTACAAACTGAATAATACTATTAATACCAGCAGAAAAGCTGTTTCTAAGTGCTTGAAAGAGATTATGTGATCATTTCAGAATCAATTTCTGTAATCTGAGAGAGGGAATTCTAAGAATGGCACCAGCTTTGATAATATGTGAACCTCTATCGATAAAGTTACAAATTTGGGAAAAAGAATGATTTTCTAATAATGACTACATGACAAATAACTAATGATAAATCAGCTGATCAAAAGAATTTAAAGATTTACAGGCAAAGGTTAATTTATAGCTGAGCTCTATGTAATTTCTAATAAGAGGTATTTCTGATACTAAACAAATATCTAATTTTATTATGAGTCCAACAAAACCGATACAACAAAACTGAAGATGATGGTGTAAAACAAAAAAATAGACTAACTGCTAATTATGAATAGAGCAAAAGTTCTAAAAACAACATTAGGAATCTAGCACATATCAAATGCAGAAATGCAAGAATGGTCTGAATAGAAAATGTAGCAAAATGAAGGGAATGATCATATAATGATGATGTCAGCATATTCAGAAAACCCATTAGAAATGGATAAAGAAGATGTGGTACACACACACACACACACACACACACACACAATGGAATACTACTCAGCCATCAAAAAAGTTAAATCTTGCCATTTACAACAACGTGGATGGAACTAGAGGGTATTATGCTAAGCGAAATAAGTCAATCAGAGAAAGACAATTATCATATGATTTCACTCATATGTGGCATTTAAGGAACAAAACAGGATCAGAGGGGAAGGGAAGGCAAAATAAAAGAAGCAGAAATCAGAGAAGGAGACAAACCATAAGAGACTCTTAATCATAGGAAACAAACTGAGGGTTGCTGGAAGGGAGGTGGGAGGGGAGATGGGGTAACTAGGTGATGGGAATTAAGGAGGGTACATGATGTAATGAGCACTGTGTATTATATAAGACCGATGAATCACTGAACTCTACCTCTGAAACTAATAATACACTATATGCTAATTAATTGAATTTAAATTTTAAAAATTACAAAAAAAGTAGTTCTAGGTTCAGTCTGAACATATGGGGGACAGAGAGGTTACGGGGAGACTAGTTGGAAGCTTTTATTGTAGTTTAGGTGAGAGATGACACTGGCTTGGAATAGGATGGTGACTCAGACAACTCCTTTCTCTTCATTTTGTTACATGTCACCACATTTATGTGTGTCCTGGACTCTTTCATAAACCTGACAGTTAATAAGACCTAAAGTAATGAGGACTTAGGAAAAAAAAAAAGGTAAAGAAAACCCATTAGATAAAAATAAGAAGTCTATTATTAGAACAACTTTAGGTAGAATAGCACAGAATAATTTTTTTTTTCTACTGGAAATCTATTTTAGCAAGCATGTTTTTGGTCACCTGTTACATGTGAACACACTTCTCCCACATAGGAAATGACTCCTCTTATGAATTCATGCCTCTCCAAGGTGTAAGTTGAAGCCAGTAAGCTTTACTTACTAAGGGTATTTTGCAGAATATATACATGCATGATTTTCGCAAATCAATAAAGAATTCAATCAAAAGTGCTCTTGAGTTACTTTTTTTTTCCTTCCTGATTTCCCGTGGTCACGATTTTATTTAACAGTTAATCTTTTAAAAATTCATTTAACCTATTTTGACAAATTATTATAAAAGTTTCCACAATTTATTATTTTATCAATTTTTAAGAGTGGGTCAGTAGACATGACTTCAAACTTTGACTCTCCATGATCTCTGATCAAAGATTTTTAACTGCTTCCTAATTTAACAAGATCCCTGAATACCCTGACCTAAACACATTTGAAGAAACTGTTTGTCACCCAAGGGCATTTCTGAGGCTTGAGTTTCCTCTTCAGGGTACATAATAGAAGACAATAAAAATAAAAGAGCTCATACCTGTGATTCCCAAGCAGTGCCTTTATCTTCTGAATATAGTTGAGAGAAGAAAAAATAAAACAAAAAAGAATCTCTAGACTTCGTCCTCAATAACAGACTAGTATGTATTGTCTTTCTGCTTGTATGTGTATAAGCTCAAGCCACTCTTCTGAACTCATCCTTCTTATTCATTTTGTGTAGAGTCTGTTCATATTGATATTATAAATCACTTATCCAGATACCTGAAGAGTGCATGATCCAGTCCCCTCTGTGGCAGTGATCCAAATTTGGGGGATCAGCCTTGAAGAGAGGTTTGGTTTGAATGAGTTAATACAGGTTCACATTCTATCAGATACCCACATGTTTAAACATTACTGAAAGAGTATTTCAAGGGTAGTCCAGGACTCATTCTTTTAATGAAAATGTTTGTTGAGTAGTTATACAACCTGCTGTGCAGGAGAAATTTAAAAAGGAACAAGAAAGTCATGGTAGTACTTTCTACTAGTCTTGACTCCTCAAGTTTGAATGGCAGCTACTCAAGTCATTCTAACTGTGGAAAAGGAAATGTTATCAGGGCCTCCGAAAAAACTGGAATAGAGAATATAAGATGTCATTTATCCTTCTATCCTGCTATCATTTATCATCATGGGCTTTCTCTCTGCTTATGATCTTATCTCTTCCTATTTCAGACTGAACCATTTTAAAGGCTGGGCCATGGAAACAACTCCTCTCAAGTCTCAAATCTCCACCTACAGAGGAGCTAAAACTCAACCCTTCTCTTTCCAAGTTCAAACTCTGGAGGAAGGTCTTTGATCTGCCCAGCCTACATCAACTTCTCTTCCCCATTCTCATCACCGGCAGTCCAGGCTTTATGGTCTTTGATTGACCCAAAATGGGACAAGTCTCAGTACTGACAAACTGGCCCAAATGAGTAGGCTTTATAAGAAAAGTGCAACAGTAACAAGAAGGACTACACGATTAGGGTGAAAGCAAGAAGCTTTTTAAAAGGATGTTTTTGGAAGAGAAATTAAATATATGTGTGTGAGAATGGGTTCTCTTTGGTATTCTTGATACCCTCTATTTAAAAATAATTGAAAATATTTCTGTTCATAGAGAAGCATATTTCCTTTTGTTAAAATGCGGTAATGTCAAACATTTTAAATTGGAACTATAACAAAATGAACCTGAATTTGAGAATGAGAAAGTTGTGATCTAATGAGACAGAAAACAGGCTACAAGCTAGTGACTGAATTGGCCATTTCCTGATTATTGCTGTGACTAATGTTCAGTGGAAAGTACTGCTTTCTGATAAGAGAGTTTCATTTTATTTTTCCTTGGATAATTATGTCTTTGCCTGAGTCCCCTGACCCCACCATCACATGACATGACCCCGTACAAGTATTCTTAACTTAAAAACATGTATAAAACAAAGAAAATGTAATAATTAACATTTTTATCAAAGCATTATTTATGTACTATAATTTCCTGATTAAACCAGTGTTCACATTATTTTGAAATCTTGATGAGTAGGAATTGGGATAATGCTATAAAAAGACAGTAAGCAGTTTTCTCTTTCTCTACAAGTAGAGACTTGAAGACCCATTTGGGAGCACCATCTTCTTTAGTTTGAGACCAAAAAAAAAAAAAAAAGCATTAACAGGCTATTTGGCTTTATAAAAGTTGCATCACCATTAGCCACAGAGGCTAAATTTTACTAAATTCTTACTAGAGTCCATACACAATGGTAAGAATTGTCACATGCTGAAACTCCTTTAGGTCTCACAACAAACAAGGAGGTAGATCCTCTTATTATCAGTTTACAGATGAAGAAACCTCGGTGGAGAGAAATTAGCTAACTTGTTCCCAGCTCACACAGCTAAGAAATCATTGAGATGGGATTAGTAGTCAAAAGCCTAATTCTAATATTTAACTAGTCTCTGAACTTCAGCCCTCCAATGATATTACATTGCCTTCAGGACCAGATGTGAAGTTCCTTATCATGACCTGAGATGGGGTAGGGGGGCACCTCAGTCAAGGTCTGTCAGGGGCCCTCCTGTCCCACACTGGCTCAATTTAACTTAGTGTGTCCCAACCACTCATTGACTCATTCTTTCTCAAATTTGCCAAGTTCTTGCACAAATGAGAGACTTTTGCACTGGTTATTCCCTCAGAATATTTTTTTTTCTGGATATTTGGGACGATAGTACCTAAAATAACTCTGCCCTCATCCATTCCCACTACTAAGGTTAATCTCCAGTACGCTTTACCACTTTACTTCCTTCATAGCACAAAACACGACCTAAAAGATCTTGTTTACCTTTAATTATCTTTGAATGTTTGGAAACATACTTAGGCAGTAGGTATCAAGAAACAAAATATTCGTATCCTTTAGAAACGACTGTTTTGCTTCTACCCTAGAGAAATACACTCAGTAATAATAGTTAACATTTATCAAGCACTGAGTTGGTGGCAGGCATCTTGCTTACTGTTTTAAGCCTATCCTCTCATTTAACTCCCACTCTACCCCTGCCAGCAGGAACTATTATTACCCTCATTTTCAGAGCATACTGAAACTCTGTGAGAGAAATAATGTCCAATAATGTCCAAGGTCATTCAAATAATAAGTTGGCTCAAAATTGAGTTTATCCAATCCTAGCATCTGTGCCTTTAAGCATAATGCTAAATACTAAAGAAAATGCTATAAAAAAAGATATATAGCAATTATTTCCAGTAGTGGAAAGATAGACTGCAGCATACAGATCCAAATATAACATAATCACAAAATGGAATATGGTGCAGTCATTAAAATAATGTTTATAAAGATCCCGGAATAATACTCAAAATGCTTACTGAATACCAATGTTTAAAAGGTACAGAATCTTATATGTGTTGCAATTACATAAATGAAAAAAAAAATTAATTCTGCATTAAAAAATATTGAAGGAAATGAATCAAATAGTGATTGTGTTGGGGTGACTGGATTATGCATGGTATTTCTTTTTTCTACTTTTTAAAATTCCCTAATTATCCTTAATGAGCTCATAATAGTAATGGTGTGAATTTTTAATTTCACATACACAGTCTCATCTGAGACATTTAGATTTTAATGATACAGGAGTTTTCCTCCCAGTGGGAGAGCCCTGCCCTTCAAGCCCTTTGAGGGGCTTCAAACCCTATTTAACAAAATCCTTCTGGATGAAGAGGCCTAAGAGGTTTTCTCTTTTAAATTGCCCACACACCTTTCCTTCTTGCATAAACAGGGCCTCATGATTAATCAACAGGCCAACCCTGGAGACCCGCCCTCTTTTGTCTTCTGCCTACTGGGTATGGATAAGTCTGTGGTGGGGTTTTTTTTTTGTTGTTTTTTTAATAAATAAATCTTTTTATTTTTTTTTAAGATTTTATTTATTTATTTGAGAGAGAGCGAGAGAGAGAGCTCACAGGAGCAGGGGGAGGGACAGAAGGAGAAGCAGACACCCCACTGAGGAGGGAGCATGATTCAGACTCCATCCCAGGACCCCGGGATCGTGACCTGAGCCAAAGGCAGACGTTTAACTGACTGAGCCACCCAGGTGCCCAACTCTGCATGGTTTTGTTGTAGGAAAGTGCCTGCCCATCCCCTGTGTTGTCCAGTCACAATTATGCTCAATAAATCCAAATACAGTCACCAGCCTTGAGCAGATGTCAGTCCCTTGGTTCAGAGGCACTAGCCTCTACCCCTTGGGTCAAAACTCAGCTCAGCTTCCAGGCCTGGCTGCAATCTTCTAAGTGTCTCTAAGTATTTTGTTCTTCACAGTTCAAAGTTTCTAGACTAGTTGGACACAACTCTTTTCTCAATGACACTTTCTTAGATGACTGTGAAATTAATTTGTTCATATAAAGCTTAATAGTGAGATTCTCCGTCACTATGCAGACTTTTAAATGGCAAATCACAAATTTTTAAAGATTCCAGATAGACCCTTTATCCCCCAGGACTCTAACACATCTAGTCCATGCCTTTATTTCTTCCTCTTTGAGCACTTTCCTGTCTAGTCTCCATCCAGTGCCACTCAAGCCTCGCATAACACAGCATTTAGAAAAATGTAAGGACAAGTTTGTTTTTTTAAAAAACCAAGTGTTTCCTTTTAGTAGTATACTAAAACTTCTGATCACATTCACTCTCCTTGCAGAGAGATCAGTGAATAGAAGTATCTATAAATCAGTAATAACCCCAGGCAAACATTTGGTTTTTAGTGACATTGTTTCTACTTCATAAAATATTCATATAACACAACAGGGTACTTCATTAGGTAGAATATAATATAAATAGGATCAGGCTGCAGTAATATATAAAGTATTCTAGGTGCCATATTTATGTAATATACAGAAAGTCACGAATTTGAGCATGTTGCTACAACTTTAAAAAGACAAAGATCACAGTGTTGTTCCCATTCACCCTAACCTCTCATAATTTTCCAACAATTATAAAAATTAAATGAAATAGTATAAATAAATTTTTTATGCTATCTGGTTCAAAACAGTTGCTATTTAAAATGCTCTTAAGGGGCTCTTGGGTGGCTCAGTCAGTTAAGGTCTGCCTTAGTCTCAGGTCATAATCTCGGGGTCATGGGGTTGAGCCAACAAGCCAGCAAAGGGCTCCCTGCTCAACAGGAAGTTTGCTTCTCCCTCTCCCTCTGCCCCTCCCCCTGCTCATGTGCACTCTCTCTCTCTCTCTCAAATACTTTTTTAAAAAATGTTTTAAGTACTGAGATTTAACTACTTTGTCATCCACACTGTGTTAAATATTTTGCATGGATTACCTCATTTAAGCTTTTTAATTTTTAACATAAACTCTGTACAGAGTTACCATGTTTCAGTACCTTGCCTAAGGTCACAGGGATGTAATATGAGGAAGCCCGGATTTGGACCCAGATTGTGTGACCTCAGAGCCGCTGTGGTTAACTACTGCTATTCAACTGCTTCAATTTGTAAGAATTTACTTGTTCAGATACACACGAGGCTATGAGCTATTAGGTAATAAGAATGAATTATGAGGACAGCAGTCTTTCTTATTGTTTCCAAAAGGGACAATTTTAGCCAATAACACCAAGAATGTTACTATGGATTTCTGATGTGTCAACTTGACTAAGCTAAGCTGTGAGAAAGGAAGGGAGGGGGGCAGGCTGTTTGTAGTCTACACACACCTCATTTCAGTTATTCAATCTAACACTAATCTAGGTGCTGCTGGGAAGGGATTTCTGCAGGTATAATGGAAGGCCCTGAGCAACTGACTTAAAACAAAGGAGTTTTCCTGGATGGGCTTGACCTAGGTGAGCCCTTAGAAGGGGCTAGACTCTTTCTGGTGATAGACCAAACAACACCTTGGTCTATAATTTCTGCCCATTCCCTGCATCTTCCCTATAGATTTCAGACTTGTTTAACCTGCCTCCACACACAATTACATAAGCCAATTACTTGTAATACATACCTCCCTAAAGGTAGGTAGGTAGGTAGGTAGGTAGGTAGGTAAATGGATAGATAGATGGATAATTTGCTTCTTTAATTGAAGCCTGACTGATACACATTTTATCAGTGTCCGATCTTGATTCTGTGAGGCCTGAAGCTTATAGAGTTTGGTGCATGTGTGGATCCTCTTTAAGGAAAAAAAAAAAAATTATTTAGAAAAAAATTAGACATGTAGGTATGAAAGTATTTAAGATGATAAAAGAATCCTAAGAAATAAATTTTTAAAAACTGACAAATATCACAAACATCATGTAACACAGAATAATAATATTTTTATTATGAACTAGCTGGCACACTTTAAAATACTTTATAATTTTTAACTGCATTCTCCTTAACTGTCTTCCATATGACAAAAATTCAGTACTACCCTTTCCTATAAAGAGAATTAAAAAAACAGCCTGTCCTCTAGCGTTGTTGATTACAATCTTTTATTAATGATAATTTTGATCAGATGTCAACAAAAAACAAAATCTCCACTTACCATTTCAACCTGTTGATGACTGCAATCATTTTCTACCAAATGTCTTCGGGCTTCATGTATTTCAAGCCCAGATTCTCCTCCACTGTCTATATACATAGAGTATATCTGAGCACCATGGGACATATTTTTATTGCAATACGACCTTTGGCACAGAACCTTCAAGGCACAGTGTTGAATGAATTGGGAAAAGAGGCAACAGGACTACTCCTGGAAGTCATCCCCACACCCAGCAGCCAGGGACACCTTATAAATACATGGCTGTCACTGTGAACAACATAAATGCGTCGCATCAAAACAAAACCAAATGTACCTTCAAGTGAAATTCCCCTTAGAACCCAAAATGTCTGAAGCTACTCCAACACTTCACTTCGAGGTGAAGTATAAAAGCAGAAGGTAAAAGAGATGGCCATCTTAACTGTGCATGACATATCTTACTTCTACTAACTGTACACAAACATGTGATCGTGTTGTGGTACAATGAGAAATGGCTGCCCAAGAGGTTCACCATATAATTCCCAGGCCGTGCAAGTCACCTCAGATGGCAGAAGACACTTGACAGATGCGATTAGACATTCGAGATGGGGAGATTCTCCTGGCTTATCAGGAGGTGGGCACAATGAATTCATAATTGTCCTCATAAAAGGGTGGCAGAAGATCCAAGGGACTGAAAGCAACATGAGGATGAAAGCCAAGAGTTAAAATGATGGGAGGAAAAAAATGATCCAAGGAACACAAGCAGCCTTTAGAAGTTAGAAAAAGCAAGGAAACAGAGTCCCCTAAGAATTCTTTAGAAGGAATACAACACTTCCCACAGTTGTTTCAGGCTCTTAATCTCCAAAACTCAAAAGAGAATAAATTTGTGTTCTAGCCTTTTCTGTCTGTGGTAACTTGGTATAGCAGCAACAGGAAACTAATACACATGTGTGTACACTGCTGGGTCCCTTCCAGGACTTTCCAGGGAGACCGTGCTGGTGAGGGGTTCTGAGGCTTCAGCTTTACGGATGGTCCACATCCAAAACAAAACAAAAACAAAATGAAACAAAACCTGTAGATATTTCCACAGAGAAGCCCTAAGCCCTGAGAGATAGTCAAGGTGGAAGAGCACTCTGGGCCATCTGGAAATATTGGGCCCCTTTAAATAATACATTTTTTTCGATATTCATGTGAGAAGAAAGCTGAGTGCTGGCCCCAGCAGGCTCCCTTCGGGGCTGAGAAGAAAGGCAGCCAGGGGCAATGCCACTCTGAACAATTTGGTTCTACCTCAATGTGCCTTCTTCTTAACATAGGCTCTGCAGTTAATTTACTGACATGGGTTGGAAGACCTCTGCTCTAGCAAGCTCCTCTCAGAGGGCCCTC
Source organism: Neomonachus schauinslandi (assembly GCF_002201575.2). Lineage (NCBI taxonomy): Eukaryota > Metazoa > Chordata > Mammalia > Carnivora > Phocidae > Neomonachus > Neomonachus schauinslandi. The sequence continues at coordinate 32,167,367 of NC_058414.1, read as the reverse complement.
CCTTTCATCAGATGGCTCGTCAGAGTCTTTCTTCTCACTTCGAACAGTATTCTTCTCCGAGAAAAATTATGGTGATCTTTTCCCCCAACTCATTGTGTTTCCAATAATATTTTAGTGGCTTTTGTGATTTGGGACCCCAGGCGATTGCCCTTCTGACCTTCTCCTTAATTTTTGGTTCTGGAGATAATGACGGAAATTTGTGCCCATCCTGTTTCTTGTATTTTTGGACGGCTCTAGTGGAGAACAGAGCATCAGCTTGCCAGTCAACTGGACAATCTAATCCTGCTTTTGCCACTTATAGTGTGGCCCCCTCATGGCCCTGAGCCTTAGCATAAACTTCTTCAACTGAGGCTCCTAATATCGACCACCCACATTCAGTGAGGACTGGAGATCATCACTAAGGAGCCTCTAGTTTTCTATAGACATTTACTGGATAAAAAACAGACACCAAACATTCTACAGTGCCCAGAACTGCACCCCACCAGGAAGGAAACCTAGGGTTCATAAACCTTAAATTAGGACAAAGTTCACAGCTTTTCTTCCACGGCTGTTTGAAGAGACTTTTCTAAAGAAAAAGTGGGGGGAAATCAGAGGGGGAGACGAACCACGAGAGAGGATGGACTCTGAAAAACAAACTGAGGGTTCTAGAGGGGAGGGGGGTGGGAGGATGGGTTAGCCTGGTGGTGGGTACTGAGGAGGGCACGTTCTGCATGGAGCACTGGGTGTTATATGCAAACAATGAATCATGGAACACTACATCAAACACTAATGATGTAATGTATGGTGATTAACATAACAATTAAAAAAAAGAAACAATGAAGAGATGAACAAACAGCCATCAAGATGTGAGCTCTACTCAAGCCACATTAAAAGGTTACTCAGCTCTAGGGTTTTCAGTTAGATAAGCCATTATTATTTAAGCCAAATTTGTGCTGTTTTTAAGTTATCGCTCTGAAAACTTCCTAACCAGTGTGGTAGACGTGGGGCTGTCCTGGGCAGCTTATCCTACAAGGAAGGACTTGCTAGCCCAGCTAGCAGGGAGTGCTGTTGGTGGATCATCAGCATTCAGTCCTTTGGGGATTGTTTCTAATATAGAGAACTGCTTCATCCAACATCATGCTCTTCTGAAACATACAATATCCAGTGACTGGTTGAGGCATGGGTATAAAAGCTCAGCCATTTGGACCCAATGTAGGACAACTCTGAGTGACCATTCAAGAGCCAGAGTACCCTGCGGGGTCAGCCACGGCAGTTGTTCGGGCCCTCAGTGCAGCTCAACTCTTCCTCTGCTCAATCGTGCTTCCCTTCCTTCCCTAACATTCTGAACACTAAACTCTCAGGGTTTATTTCTTGAAGGACCCAATCTGTACTACCAATACACTACCAACTCTAAACTGTCCAATAAATACTAGCCAATAGTTTATTGCGAGTAACACACAGTGCTGGCAGTCCTAAAAATATCATCTTCCTTAGGGCAGAGACTTTGTTTTATTTATTAGCTATAACCAGCACCAAGAAGAGTGCCTCACTCCTCACACATTCAATCAATTGTGAGGCAAAGCCTTTTACCTGCCTGGGTACTTAGGACATACTAAGTGAATGAATAACCAAATGAACAGTTGATTTAATGAAATACTGAGACCACAGATGTGAACAATTTTAGTCAAATCATTTGAAAGCAAGTACAATATTTTAAACTTCATCATGGCCATCCTCTTTCTCCACTTGAAGGTATTCTTCATTCTTTTCATTTATATAAGAGTTTAGGGTGGTCTACATATACTGTCCTGACTGCCCACCTTATTCACTACCAGTGTTCCTCCATAATAATTATCTGAATAGTATGAAACATCCCCCTCTGAGTCCCACACAGCGTGATACCTAATAGGTATTTGTTGATTGATCATTTGTTATGCTGATATTTCAGTTCAATTTACATTTACGGTAGATCTCTATTTTCCTTTTGCTTCCAATCTTCATTCCAGATGAACATTTTGAAGAGGATAAAACCATCAACTATAAGCTCCTTGACTAAGGATTCAGTCTTATATATCTTTATACTCTCAGAGTCTAGCACAGCATCTGACATACAGCAGGTCCCCTAAATGGCCCCAAATTCAATCCTTCTTATGATGGTAGGGAATAGAGAAAGTTACTTAGTTTGAATGGCATTTTTGAATTGCTTGTTCCTGGTAGGGAGGAGCATGCCCCCTGCGGTTAAGCAAATAATATTAATTGCTAACAGTTACAAAGTCCTTGTATTCACATCCAACACTGTACTAAGTACCATTAAGTAGATTATCTTCTCACAATGATCATATGAAATAAAGCTTACTATCATGTTTAAATTTGTATCTTAGAAAGTTAAAGCATCTTGCCTAAAATCAAATAGCTAGTCAGAGCAAAGTTAAGGTTCAATAGTCTGTCTTCAGACAATCCTTAATTTTCAATCATAGCAAGTTTCTTCAGATGATGTAAATGTATTGTTCCATAAGTGAATCCTTAGAATATCAAAAAGTAGGAAAGGACAGTAAAATTTGAATATACATATATACAGCTGACCCTTGAACAACACAGCCTTGAACTGTGCTGGCCCACTTATAAGTGGATTTTTTTTTTTATAATGAAGTATTGTAAATATATTTTCTGTTCCTTATGATTTTCTTCATAATATATTCTTTTCTCTGGCTTATTTTATTTTATAAGAATATAACATATTTAACATATAAAATATGTGTTAATTGACAGTTTGTTATTAGTAAGGCTTCCAGTCAAAAGGCTATTAGTTAAGTTTTAGGAAAGTCAAAAGTTATATACAGATTTTCAACTGTGCGGGGGGTTGGCAACCCTAACCCCATGTTGTTCAAGGGTCAACTGCCTTAGGAATTACATGTCATGTTGAATTATTATTGATTTTACTCACTTCAGTTAATCTGGAAAATAAAGAGTTGGCTTCATTATGTCCACCCAGTAGGAGATACTGTTCAGTTGATGATTTTTTTTTTACCATCTTAATTATCACCAATCAATTGCCCTGACTTATTATACATTATTTTATTCACCAAGTAAACAGACATTTATGAATGCCTACTGTGTCCAGCTCTACTCTATGTACCAGGAAAAAAAATAAGTTATGACTTTGCCCTCAAAGAGTGTATAGTCAGGTGGAGACAAAAATCAACATATAAATAAGAAATCACAAAAAATAGGACAAATGCCAGATTAGAGGCCTGACTGCTACAGAAGCACATCTACTCTATTTGGGTACAGCATGGATTGAACTCAGAGAACCCTTCAGATAGGGGTCCACTTTAATTATGTCTGAGGAATAAATAGGAAATAGGTGGATAAGGGAATAGCTAGGAAGTACATTCTGGGAGCAGGTCGCAAGTTGAAGCTTGCTACAACACAGTATATTCAATAATATGAGTATTTACTTAAATAGTGCTTAAGGCAAGTGTGCATGGGAGGGGAGGTGACAGGATCCGGCAGGAGCTGGGGGGCCAAAGGCAAGAGGGTGCTGGACAAGTAGTTATAGGGCTGACCACGAACACCTTGCACATCACATCAAGAAGTTAAAACACTCTTTTGTCAAGAATGGAGACCCAGCAAAGAATTTAGGCAACTGATGACAGGATTGTTTTGTTTTCTGGTAAGTCTTTCTGAAAGATTGCTGTGGTGCCAGTGTGAAGGATGGAACAGAAGGGCCCTCAGTTGGGAAGCAGAGTTCATCTGGAGGTTATTACGGTGGCCCAGCTCGGACATGGCATGTGTCCAGCTTGGGCCTTGGCAGCTGGGCTAACAGAAGGCAGAGCTGCTGGGCTCTGGAGGAACTAAGTAGGTGGGGTGGATGTTTGAGGTAGCGAGGTTCCTGACTTGGATAACAGTTGACATTTGGTACAAAGAGGAAGGGAGAGATGATGATGCAGACTGAGTTTAGGTGTTTGTGGAATATCCCGATGGAGAACTAATATTCATGATAACTATAATCACTTACATAGCACTATTCCCAGCATTTCATATATAGTAATCCTTCTAATCCTTACCCAACCTTATGAAAGGACCTGAAGTAGAAAGAGGTGAGGGACTCATATACGCTTGCCCGTTCGTAACGTGGGGGCTAGAACTATCTTCCAGAGCTCACACTGTATCAAGGGCTTTGGGAGCTTTGGAACTCTTTTCAGTAGGAGTGTAAGATTCAGATTGCTTTCAAGAAAGATCTTTCTGACCACTGTGTAAGGAAATGGCTATGTGGGCAATACTGAAAGGAACAGCTGTGCTTCATCTAAAAGTTAACACAACTATGAATTGGCAGGACTGGCCTGACCTGCATCTTGTATGATTTGGTACAAGGGGGCGAGGAGAACTTGACATGGAGCCAAACACAACGCCCGGCTCAGTATATACATGCAATATATGTTAGTTTCTCCCCATCTATTTCCAATTTCCTTCTTTTCTCTTGCCTTATTTAAAAGAAAAAAAAAAAAAGTCCCTGCTTGTATGCTCTATAGTGCTAGCTCTCAGAAATGTTTGGCTCAGGAAAGGGCATGGACTCACTTGGCTATATACATTTCAGATTATAAAACACATAGGTGGCCGGTGAATCTTTGAACACAGAGAAGCTTAAATTCACATTCTCTGATGTGGCCTTTGCCCTGCTACACACACACACACACACACACACACACACACACACACACACACTTTCCTGAGCACAGTCTCAAAATATTTGCATGGGGCAAATGAATTTGGTCAAAACAGAATTATTTGGCCAGAAAAAAATAAAACCCAAAAAACATTTGCTCTAAGAGTTCTGAGGGATAATACTGACTTCTCCCAGTGGACCACAATCTTCCTTTTTTCCTTGATCTTGCCAGACCTCCCTTTTTGTCATTTTGCATCCTCCAGGTAAACCTGGTAAACGCTAAGACCTTAAAATGCTTGCTTTAAATACAAGCAGAATGTTTATTTAGCAGGAAATCTGTAACATGCTACCAAGTGGATAATATATTGTAGTAGAAATACTAATCAGATGTGTGGCAAGTAAAATCCATTAAGATGCTTTTTTTGTGAATCATTTTATAGTGATAATATCAATATAAAATTATGTTACACTGTAAAGGATTTTTCTCAAGCTTGTGCTAAATTTGCTGTTTTATGATCTTTAAACAGTTAAAAATCTATAAAGGTAGAAACCTGATGACAGTAATTATTAAGATATAACTGGAATCGTTAACCTTTACTATACCTAAGCAGTTTCAAAATGTCCCCATATTTCAACACATTCTTTTATTTGCAGATCTTTAATATAAAGGTTGTTTCTCTAATAAACAGAAGGAAACCATCTTATGACCAGTTAATAAGGACCAGTAAGCATTCTGAAGAATGCAATCAAGTCTGTGATACGGGATGCTAATGAATGCTGTTTTGAAAATATAAAGCCTGAATATTGACCTCCTTCCAGAAACTCTGCAACACTTTTCTCCTTTCCTGGGACTGAATATTGATAAATGCTTCTATTTATAAATGCAATTATTGATAAAAGTTATTCACCTGCACATGGTTAGATGACATAACTTAGTTTATGTCATCTCTGAGATTAGTTTTTGTAACGATGTATTTTCTACCCACTCTTGGCATTTCTTTTATTTGAAATTAGGTTCCCACGGCCTCATTCTCCAAGTACAGTTTTCTATCAAAGGCAGGCACTAAACTCTTCAATCTGAGGCGGGGGGGGGGGGGAATCAAGAAGTTTTAGACTCATGAGTTAATAGCACAGGATCAAATCACAGAATCGTTTCTTCAACTGAAAATAAATCATCGCTGCCCCTACCCCAAGCTCCCTCCACAGACACAATCACACTCTTTCCCCCAGTGGCTGTTTATTATCTGACTCCGTTCTGCCTCTATCCAGGTTCCTTGCTCCATCCCTCACCCCCCTGTTTCAGTGCCTTATTATTAAACCGGATGTTCATGAATTCAGGGACGCAAATGCAACATACCTAATAACAAATTCTATTTACACTCCTCTGTGCCCAAAAGCAGACCTGGCAGTAAATATTTTTGATTAATATTTTTTAAAAAGTTAGGATGCCTGGGTGGCTCAGTCAATTAAGCTTGTGCCTTCGGCTCCAGTTATGATCCCGGGGTCCGTGGATCCAGCCCCGCGTCAGGCTCCCTGCTCATCAGGGAGTCTGCTTCTCCCTCTCCTCCCCCCTGTGCCCTCTCTCACTATCTCTGTCTCTCTCAAATAAATAAATAAAATCTCTAAACAACAACAACAAAATTTTCAATTAAGTGAAGAAGATTCTGCCTATCTTAATCCGTGAAGAAACTGACCCTCATTCTGGCCCATCCTTGGTTAGGTCTGTGCAACCTTCCTTGGCCTCCCTTTTTTTAATTTATTCTTCTCCCTATTACCCTCTGCTTAGAAGTCTGGTTGGGTTCAGGGAATTAGGCAAATCTGGTCAGACCCAACCTCTTCTTGACAGCTAATTAACCTTCCATGCCATTTCAGTTAAAGCAAAGTATTTTATTGATTGCTTCTCTGAAATTTGGATGGTGTTGTGCTCTTCCTGCAGAGGGTCAGTTCTGCCAATTCCTGTGTTACAACAACAAAGATGCTTCACACAAAAGATACCTGGGAACGGAAGTGAGAGGAAGTTTCTTGGCTGTCTAAATGGGCTAATTTTATCATAGCTTGCCCCTGACCTTATGTCTACATCATAAGCTCTAGGAAGACACATGCTGTCTATTTTCCTCAAATGCCCCACTCCCACCACTCTGTTGATTTTACTTCCAAAACATGCACAGTACCTCTCTACTTTTCTCCATATTTCATGCTAACATCAGCAATTCCCTCATAGCTGAGCAGCTAGGGTTCTGGTCTCTGGGTTTCCAGCTTAACTGGGCCCACTTTTGTCCACCTTCATCTTCACCCTTCCTTACAAGACAAGGAACCTGTGGGATCTAGTAATCCTACCACCACAACCACCACCACTCCACCCCCACAGGCCCCAATGCCAATTCTATATCCCTTTCCAAATACAAGAGACCACGGAATTTCTTGCCCAGATGGCTGGATTGTTCACTGGCATGTGTGAGGTTCCTCACAGAGGGGCCGGAGTAGAAGGGGAAGGAGGTTGGTCAGCCAGAATCCTCCCTTTGTTCTCTTGCTCCAGGCCCAAATATGTGAGAGGTGGGCCTGATCATCTTAATCCCATTGCTCATGCATTCACCCTGCGCCCTCGTTGATCTCTCTGCCTCCACTGCTTCTCCCCGACAGCCCCTTCTCCATACTGCAGCCAACCTGCACATCGGATCTTAGCATTTTGCTGCTTATAATAATCTATCTGCTTCCCATTGACCTCCAAGGTCTGGAAGATGTGGACCCACCCATCGCCCATCTTCCACCATTCTCTCCTTTACTCGCCACGTTCCATCCACAAGGCCTTCCTCCCCCAGCTCAGTCCTTCCTCAGAAATATTTCTCCCTCTGACCCAGATCTTTACACAAATGGCTCCTCAGTCTTGTTCAAGTCTTGTCTCAGGGAGGCCTTCCATGACCATGCAACACTCAACCATACCCCCATCACTCTATGACTCATCACCCTTATTTTTTTTTTTAAGATTTTTTTTTTATTTATTTATTTGCAAGAGAGAGAATGAGAGACAGAGAGCATGAGAGGGAGGAGGGTCAGAGGGAGAAGCAGACTCCCTGCCGAGCAGGGAGCCCGGCACGGGACTCAATCCCAGGACTCCAGGATCATGACCTGAGCCGAAGGCGGTCGCTCAACCGACTGAGCCACCCAGGCGCCCGATCATCACCCTTATTTTTTATAGCAATCATCAATCACTATATTAAATTTTCACATGTAAGTGTTCATTTTGTTTTAATTTTCATTCTCCCTACTATAAGGTGTAAAACCGCACACCTGTAATGGCCTCACCCATTGTGTTTATTGCCTTGAACAGAGTCTGAAGCATGGTAGCCATTCAATAAATCATTGTCGAATGAAAGAGAAGACAAGAAGAAAGAAAAGATTGGAGGGACGGAAAAAGGACAGGGACTGGCAGGGAGTCTGTAATCTCAGAGAGGTAAAGATTAGCCTCTAGAAACAACCCACTGCCTCCTTATCGCCCTCTGCAACAATCAATGAATGAAATCGGTTCAGCTGTTAAACTAGGCAGGACATTTATCTATTGGAAGACTGGAACAACCAGAAACAAGAGTTGCCTTTTCCTAGTAATCTATGTTAACTGAGAAATAACAAACATGAAAGAGGATTTACCCAGTGCTTGGTCATCCTTTCCCGCCTCTTATTCCTGTTTCCTTCATTTCACTTCTATGTCACAACCACTTCCTTAGCAGCAACATGGTCCAGGAGTTTCTCCAAAAAAACTAGTCTTTAAAAGAAAACTCGTATTTTTAAGACTTATTTATTTATTTATTTGACACAGAGAGAGAGAGATCACAAGCAGGGGGAGCAGCAGAGGGAGAGGAAGAAGCAGGCTTCCCGCGGAGCAGGGAGCCCAATGCGGGGCTCAATCCCAGGACCCTGGGAGCATGACCTGAGCCCAAGGCAGACGCTTACCCGACTGAGCCACCCAGGTGCCCCAAAAGAAAACTCATTTTGCCACGATTTGTGCATTCATCAAATATTTATCAACCTTGTACTCTATACTAGGTACTGTACTGACATCTGATTTTTTTTTTTTATTCCCAAGGTCCGCATGGTTGTATTGTTACACAGTAAATATATACAAGGTAGCAATTAACTTACTGAAAAACACCTTAAATGCCAGGGAGGAAGAAGAGCATTGAGAAGAGGACCAGGCTAATAAGGACAACTTCCTAAGGAAGCCTCCACCTGCCAGGCAAGTCAGATCCCCTAGGAGACACGGCTCAGAATTCTGCATGAAACTTGGTGAAAAGAATAGTTTTAGGACTAATACCATATGGTAAGTAGCAGCAAAGGCTACAGTTGTGAAAATGTAACTGAACAAGGTAAAAAGAGGTTAAAAACCACAGGAGTGCTGAAATTGGACAGTAAGTGACAACACTTGAACATAGAACCTATTCCCGATGTTCCCGCTCTCTACCACAGTGCTATCAAGAGAAGACCAATAACCAGCAACATCCAATTATTTTGGAACTCCAATTTCTACCTTCAATTCTCATATTACTATCTTCAATACAAGAGGTTCAGTTCACAGTTCTCGGTATTTTTTCCCGAATCAGTAAGAATGTCAGATTTGTTATATTCAACAAAAGAAAGAAAAAAAGTGAGAGAAAAGTAATGGAAGCAAGGGAGAAAGGGAGGATGGAAATTTAAAGTAACGACTGCTTTAGCAGGAAAAAAACAGCACTAACAACAACAATGAATAGAGAAAAAAAATCCAAAAAGGTGTAAGCCCCTGTCAAAAATAACATCTATGCAAGACTCTTCTTTGATCCCTGTTGGAAAGTTCAAATACAAATTAGTTTACTTTTAATATTAATATCATTCTTAATATTGACTTCTTCTGTAGAAGTTCAAACTGAATATGTCAAGAAAAAAAATTCACCCAAACCAACTTTATTATTCAACATAAGTCACCATTACATCTTATTTTCTAGATGCTGGAGTTAAACACAGAACCAAGAGCATCTGAGGGGTGGAAAAATGACAAGAAACACCTCCAAGTTCAGCAACATGACTCCAAGTGTCTGTCAAAGTAGAATTTATGACTAAATGCTGTAAAGACAATGAGGAAGTAAATGCAGGAAGGGCATGGTTTTAAGTAAGTAATGTCACTTACTCATTCATTTGACAGAATTTCCTTTTGACAGCTAGCATTGTAGATATCACAACCCAAAATGTCTTTTACACAATTCTTCCACAAGAAACAGATTCTATTCAATTTTATAAAACCAATATATTACAATGCTGGTATGTTTATACCTAAATTTAATGGTTTGTATAAATAGACGCAAATCTTTGATTTTGATAATTTTAAAAATGTGTTTTTTTTTTTTTTTTTTTTTTTTTTTTTTTTTTTTTTTTTTTTTTT
>NC_058414.1:32034169-32157215 GCF_002201575.2 Neomonachus schauinslandi | reverse complement strand
TCGATCCCGGGACTCCAGGATCATGACCTGAGCCGAAGGCAGTCGCTTAACCAACTGAGCCACCCAGGCGCCCTAAAAATGTGTTTTAATGCTACAAAAGGAACCAATGATTTTGTTAAGTACAGTTGATTTTAATGAAAATATATTTGAAAAACAATTTAGCAATATCTTTTTTTTTTTAAGATTTTATTTATTTGACAGAGAGAGAGAGAGAACACAAGCAGGGAGCAGGAAAGAGAGAAGCAGACTCCCCGTTGAGCAGGGAGCCCAATGCAGGGTTTAATCCCAGAACTCTGGGATTGTGACCTGAGCCAAAGGCAGACACTTAACTGACTGAGTCACCCAGGCGCCCACAACTTGCAATATCTATTATATTTTTTATTATGATGTTATGTTGATCGCCATACATTACAACATTAGTTTTTGATGTAGTGTTCCATGATTCATTGTTTGCATATAACACCCAGTGCTCCATGCAGAACATGCCTCCTTAATACCCATCACCAGGCTAACCCATCCCCCCACCGCCCTCCCCTCTAGAACCCTCAGTTTGTTTCTCAGAGTCCATCGTCTCTAATGGTTCGTCTCCCCTTCCAATTTCCCCCCCCTTCATTTTTGCCTTCCAATATCTATTATATTTTAAATTTAGTAGCAATAACTCTCTTGGAATATTTTTTTTTTGCATTAAAAGCACATACACAAATGTGCGTGAGTGCACGCACACACACACACACACACAAATTGCACATTCCTCAGAGGAGAAAAAACACACAAAAACAATCTGAGGGTCTATATATAGGTGGATTGTTGAAAAAATTGATACATCTATGTTATGGAACATTATGGAGCCATTAGGAAGAGTAGAATCTATATCTATTGACCAGGATTGATACTCATATTTCTAAGTAAAAAACTGAAGTTGGAGAAAAAAGTTTATGCTGTTCTCCTGCCTTAAGAAAGCCTCAAACAAAATAATAAAATGTATCTACTTGTCTATTTCTTTGTGAGCTTGGAGAATGATGTGAGGTGATATACACACTGTCAAAAGTTGTTACCACAGAAAGAATTAAGAGGAACTGGAGGAGGGATTTGTAACTTTTCTTCTATTCCTTTATCCTTTCACTTATTATAATAAGCAAGTCTTGTTAAATGATAAATGAACCCTATTTTGAAAAAGAGAAAAGGGAAAAAGTACTAATTATTTTATTGCAAGATTCTTTTGATAAGTAATATCTGGATAAAGATATTTAGTGTACCTTTAAAACATAAGCAATGTATTCAATATTAAACTTTAAATCAGGGGCACCTGGGTGGCCCAGTCTGTTAGGCATATTACTCTTGGTTTTGGCTCAGGTCATGATCTCAGGGTCCTGGGATTGAGTCTAGCAATGAGCTCACTATCAGCAGGGGGGTCTGCTGGAAGAGTCTCTCCCTCTGTCCCTCCCCCAACTCATGCACTCAGGCACCTGCTCTCTCTCTCAAATAAATAAATCTTAAAAAAAATACCTTTAGGGAGAAGGAAAGATGGCGGAGGAATAGGGGACCCTATTTCAACTGGTCCCCGGAATTGAGCTGGATATCTACCAGACCACTCTGAGCACCCACGAAACCAGCCTGAGATGTAAGAAGATCTGGATCTCTACAAACAGAATATCACAGGCACTTGGTTTTGAGGTACGAAGTGGGGAGCCCTGACTCCGCGGGCAGATATCGGAGGATAAACGGCAGCGGGAGGGTGCCTAGCCGTGGGGATCCTACACCACCAGTGAGCCACAGCCTCACGTGCTGGGGATGTGGCACAGACTCGCAGACCGGTACCAGCGGGGAAAGGACTTTAGGGCAGCCCCCGGGGTGGAAACCCGGAGCTGCGCAGTCACGCGCACGCGAACTGCAGCCCCCAGGGCAGAAACCCAGAGTGTTGGAGTCGCGCGCGCGGGAACTGGGAGCGGTTGGCGGTTTTAGAAGCACAAAGGGCAGAGACGTGCCCCGACCTGGAGGCAGGACTGGGGGCCCTGCGGAAGGGCGCACAACCCAGGACGCTGCAGTTTATAGCAGCATGGACAGAAATGGAGACAGTGTGGCCTGGAGAGCTCACTGAAGAACAGACTTCAGTCTCTCTGCTCTGAGGCAGAGGGATGGAAATGGTCTTTTTTTGCTCTGACTCACAGAAGAGATGCGGAAAGCCACCAGGGAAAGCCGCCAGAGAACAAAAGCCCCCAAAACTGATTCCCACTGAGCCCATCTCCCGCCACAGGGGCGCAGGGCAACTCCGCCCAAACAGGGTTGCCTGAGTAACAGCACTGCAGGCCCCTCCTGCAGAAGACAGGCTGGGAAAACAAGAGGCCAGCAACCCTAAGGTCCCAAGAAAACAAGTGCATCTTGCTTGGGTTCTGGTCAATAATTTGGACTCCGTACATTCCCTCAAACACCCATCAACAGAATGACTAGGAGGAGGAGCCCCCAAAATAGAAAAGACTCAGAGATCATGACTTATGCTGCAGATTTACAAATGGATGCAGATATAACCAAGATGTCGGAGATGGAATTCAGGCTAGCAATTGTGAAGACAATGGCTAGAATGGAGAAATCAATTAATGGCAACATAGAGTCTCTAAGGGCAGAAATGAAAGCTGAATTGGCAGAAGTTAAAAATGCTATCAATGAGATCCAATCCAATCTAGATAACCTAACAGCTAGGGTAAATGAGGCAGAAGAACGAATAAGCGACCTGGAAGACAATATAATAGATAAAAAGGGAAAAGAGGAGGCCAGGGAAAAACAACTCAGAATCCATGAAAATAGAATCAGAGAAATAAGTGACACCATGAAGCATTCCAATGTCAGAATAATTGGAATCCCGGAGGGAGTGGAGAGAGAGAGGACTAGAAGATGTATTTGAGCAAATCGTAGCTGAGAACTTCCCTAACCTGGGGAATGAAACAAACATTCACATCCTAGAGGCAGAGAGGACCCCTCCCAAGATCAAGGAAAACAGGCCAACACCCCGGCATGTAATAGTAAAACTTGCAAATCTTAAAACCAAGGAAACCATCTTAAGGGCAGTTAGAGGGAAGAGATTCCTTATGTACAGAGGGAGGAACATCAGAATAACGTCAGACCTATCCACAGAGACCTGGCAAGCCAGAAAGGCCTGGAAAGACATATTCAGGGTACTAAATGAGAAGAACATGCAGCCAAGAATACTTTATCCTGCAAGGCTGTCATTTAGAATGGATGGAGAGATGCAGAGCTTCCACGACCGGCAGAAACTGAAAGAATACGTGACCACTAAGCCGGCCCTGCAATAAATATTAAGGGCGTTCTATAAAAGGAGAAAGACCGCAAGAGTGATATACAACAGAAATTTACAGGGACAATGTATAAAAACAATGTCTTCACAGGCAACATGATGACAATTAATTCATATCTTTCAATAATCACTTTCAACGTGAATGGCCTAAACGCTCCCATAAAAAGGCACAGGGTTGCAGATTGGATAAAAAGACAGGACCCATCCATATGCTGCCTACAAGAGAATCATTTTGAACCTAAAGATACATCCAGACTGAAAGTGAAGGGATGGAGATCCATCTTCCATGCCAGCGGACCTCAAAAGAAAGCTGGGGTAGCAATTCTTATATCAGACAAATTAGATTTTAAACTAAAGTCTGTAATTAGAGACACAGAAGGACACTATATCATTCTTAAAGGGTCTATCCAACAAGAAGATCTAACAATTGTAAATATCTTTGCCCCCAACATGGGAACAGCCATCTACATAAGCCAACTGTTAACCAAAATAAAGAGTCATATTGATAACAATACTTTAATTGTAGGAGACCTCAACACTCCACTCTCAGCAATGGACAGATCATCTAAGCAGAAAATCAACAAGGAAACAAGAGCTTTGAATGATACATTGGACCAGATGGACCTCATAGATATTTACAGAACATTCCACCCTAAAACAACAGAATACTCGTTCTTCTCGAGAGCACATGGAACTTTCTCCAGAATAGACCACATACTGGGCCACAAATCAGGTCTCAACCTACACCAAAAGACTGAGATTATTCCCTGCATATTCTCAGACCACAATGCTTTAAAACTGGAACTCAATCACAAGAAAAAATTTGGCAGAAATTCAAACACTTGGAAACTAAAGACCACTCTGCTCAAGAATGTTTGGGTCAACCAGGAAATCAAAGAAGAACTTAAACAATTCATGGAAATCAATGAGAATGAAAACACATCGGTCCAAAACCTATGGGATACTGCAAAGGCGGTCCTAAGGGGGAAATACATAGCCATCCAAGCCTCATTAAAAAAAATAGAAAAATCCCGAATTCACCAACTAACTCTACACCTTAAAGAACTAGAGAAAAAGCTACAAACGATGCCTAAGCCACGCATTAGAAGAGAAATAATTAAAATTAGAGCAGAAAACAATGAATTAGAAACCAGAAATATAGTAGATCAGATCAACGAAACTAGAAGTTTGTTCTTTGAAAGAATAAGATCAATAAACCACTGGCCAGACTTATCCAAAAGAAAAGAGAAAGGACCCAAATTAATAAAATTATGAATGAAAGGGGAGAGATCACGACTAACACCAAGGAAATAGAAACAATTATTAGAAATTATTATCAACAACTATATGCCAAGAAACTGAGCAATCTGGATGAAATGGAGGCCTTCCTGGAAACCTATAAGCTGCCAAGACTGAAACAGGAAGAAACTAACAACATGAATAGGCCAATAACCACTAACGAGATTGAAGCAGTGATCAAAAACCTCCCAAAAAACAAGAGTCCAGGGCCTGACGGATTCCCTGGGGAATTCTACCAAACATTCAAAGAAGAAATAATACCTATTCGACTGAAGCGGTTTCAAAAAATAGAAAGAGAAGGAAAACTTCCAAACTCATTCTATGAGGTATTACCTTAATCCCCAAACCAGGCAAAGACCCCATCAAAAAGGAGAATTTCAGACTGATATCCCTGATGAATATGGATTCCAAAATCCTCAACAAAATCCTAGCTAATAGGATCCAACAATACATTAAAAGGATCATCCACCACGACCAAGTGGGATTTATCCCCAGGATGCAAGGGTGGTTCAACACTCACAAATCAATCAGTGTGATAGAACACATTAATAAGTGGAGGGAGAAGAACCATATGGTCCTCTCAATTGATGCAGAAAAAGCATTTGACAAAATACAACATCCTTTCCTGATTAAAACTCTTCATAGTATAGGGATAGAGGGAACATTCCTCAAGTTCATAAAATCCATCTATGAAAAACCCACAGCGAATATCATCCTCAATGGGGAAAAGCTGAGAGCCTTTCCCTTAAGATCAGGAACATATCAAGGATGCCCACTCTCACCATTATTGTTCAGCATAGGACTAGAAGTCCTAGCAACAGCAATCAGACAACAAAAAGAAATAAAAGGTATTCAAATTGGCAAAGAAGAAGTCAAACTCTCTCTTTTCACAGACGACATGATACTTTATGTGGAAAACCCAAAAGATTCCACCCCCAAATTATTAGAACTCATACAGCAATTCAGTGTCAGGATACAAAATCAATGCACTGAAATCTGTTGCTTTCTTATACACGAACAACAAAACTGTAGAAAGAGAAATTAGAGAAACGATTCCATTTACAATAGCACCAAAAACCATAAGATACCTTGGAATAAAGCTAACCAAAGAGGTAAAGGATCTGTACTCTAGGAACTACAAAACACTCATGAAAGAAATTGAAGAAGACACAAAAAGATGGGAAAATATTCCATGCTCATGGATCAGAAGAATAAACATTGTTAAAATGTCTATGCTACCCAGAGCAATCTATACCTTCAAGGCCATCCCGATCAAAATTCCAATGACATTTTTCAAAATGCTGGAACAAACAATCCTAAAATTTGTATGGAATCAGAAAAGACCCCGAATCGCCAAGGAGATGTTGAAAAAGAAAAACAAAGCTGGGGGCATCACGTTGCCCGATTTCAAGCTATATTACAAAGCTGTGATCACCAAGACAGCGTGGTACTGGCACAAAAACAGACATATAGACCAGTGGAACAGAATAGAGAACCCAGATATGGACCCTCAACTCTATGGTCGAATAATCTTTGACAAAGCAGGAAAAAAACATGCAATGGAAAAAAGACAGTCTCTTCAATAAATGGTGCTGGGAAAGTTGGACAGCCACATGCAGAAGAATGAAACTCGACCATTCTCTAACACCATTCACAAAGATAAACTCAAAGTGGATGAAAGACCTCAATGTGAGACAGGAATCCATCAAAATCCTAGAGGAGAACATAGGCAGTAACCTCTTCGACATCGGCCACAGCAACTTCTTTCAAGATACACCTCCAAAGACTAGTGAAACAAAAGCAAAAATTAACTTTTGGGACTTCATCAAGATAAAAAGCTTCTGCACAGCAAAGGAAACAGTCAACAAAACAAAGAGGCAACCCACAGAATGGGAGACGATATTTGCAAATGACACTACAGATAAAGGACTGGTATCCAAGATCTATAAAGAACTTCTCAAACTCAACACCAAGAAAACAAATAATCAAGTCAAAAAGTGGGCAGAAGTAATGAAAAGACAGTACTCTGAAGAAGACATACAAATGGCTAACAGATACATGAAAAAATGTTTATCATCATTAGCCATCAGGGAAATTCAAATCAAAACCACACTGAGATACCACCTTACATCAGTTAGAATGGCACAAATGGACAGGGAAAGAAACAACAAATGTTGGAGAGGTTGTGGAGAAAGGGGAACCCTCTCACACTGTTGGTGGGAATGCAAGTTGGTACAGCCACTTTGGAAAACAGTGTGGAAGTGCCTCAAAAATTTAAAAATAGAGCTACCCTATGACCCAGCAATTGCACTTCTGGGTATTTACCCCAAAGACACAGAGGTAGTGAAAAGAAGGGCCATATGCACCCCAATGTTCATAGCAGCAATGTCTGCAACAGCCAAACTGTGGAAAGAGCCGAGATGCCCTTCAACAGATGAATGGATAAAGAAGATTTGGTCCATATATACAATGGAATATTACTCAGCCATCAGAAAGGATGAATACCCAACTTTTACATCAGCATGGATGGGACTGGAGGAGATTATGCTAAGTGAAGTAAGTTAAGCAGAGAAAGTCAATTATCATATGGTTTCACTTCTTTGTGGAACATAAGGAATAGCATGGAGGACACTAGGAGAAGGAAGGGGAAAATGAGGGGGAGGAATCGGAGGGAGAGATGAACCATGAGAGACTATGGACTCTGAGAGCAAACAGGGTTTTAGAGGGGAGGGAGGAGGGGGGATTGGTTAGCCCAGTGATGGGTATTAAGGAGGGCACATACTGCATGGAGCACTGGGTGTTATACGAAAACAATGGATCGTGGATCACCACATCAAAAACTAATGATGCATTGTATGGTGACTAACACAACGTAATAAAATTAAAAAAAAAAACAACCTTTAAATCATCACAAGGAAGAATAGGGTGTCAAAAATAGTCCTGATGGATTAATAAAGTGACTCTTTGATCATCAGGGACATAAATCTAAGGCTCATACACTTATGATATAAGGAATTAGTTGTAAAACCATTATCCATAGAGCAAGCACTGGAATTTTGCCAATTTCCCATTTGAATTTTATTATAGATTGAAAATGGTATGACTTTGTTTTACAGGAGCAATTATTTTAGACCACATGGGTATTGATTTATTTTAAGACTCTGCTTCCATGATTTCTATGCAGTAATAAACTATAATCCCATTTCATCTGGGATGGGGAAGGAAGTCTTACAGAAAGTTCATGATGTTGCATTAATGGATAAAATTTCATATGTAAGTCATTTGGTAATGATTATAAAAATTTTTTGGTCATCTCCATTAAATTTTTTTCTAAAATTTTAATCTGTCTTCTAAAATATCCTTTTAAATTCAAAGTATCAGCACTTTGAACCTGGAGCAGCCAAGTTATGGTAGCATTCCTCGTTATTGGAAAACATTATTTCTCCACATGCTTATTTCTGGATTTAGTGGGAAACTGTCAACTGCTCAAAAGGAATTATATCCAGAGTAGTGTAGTTTCTGCAGTACATTTTTCTATTTCTTGAAAACTGATACTAAAGAAAAAATAATTCATCAGCATTCTTATTCCTTCTGGCAATATCTAAATTAACCAGAATCCAGATTTTCTCAGTCAACTCCTGATGTCTGCATCCTTACTTCATAGTGATTAAATTTAGGGTTAAGTAACAATCACCGTGCCGGGGTAATGGAGTTGTTAAAATGAGTCAGATATAATATCAGCTAGTAAATGTTGAGCAATAAGCAATTTGGGGGATAAAGGGGCAGAAGCATTTTCTAATTTGTGTGGTATAAATACACACACTATGGCCAAGATCAAGCTACCAAATATTTAAAAGACCAGGTGGCAAATGCCCCCCAAATTTAAGTCAGCTCTTAGAAACCAATACAGGCCAGCTCCAGCATATCACTGAAATGAGTTGTAAAATCATTTCCACATTTCAACTGAATCATGCTAATAAGAAGCAAAATGGCCATCTCTGTTTGGTGGATCATTGAGCTGAGTGAGAAAACTGGATTCTTACCAATGTGTCCCTTGCTCATTAACCTTGTACTAACCAAGGTGATTCCACATTCTTATTGTTTATATGGTACCTCAGAGAGTCCAAGAATATGGTTAATTATTAAGTATTCACATAACATGATTATTAATGACATGATAATGACTGTTTTTACAATCCATAGAAGTGATTTCCATTGGGAAATCTGACTACAAGTACCTTTGACTATTTACTGATAAACTAAAAATGCATTTCTATTTTGTCAGCAAGTATTTCATAGAGAAGCATGCCCCTGAAACTGAAACAAAGGGCAAGGCAATTCATCATAGAAATTGCTTATTTAAGACCCTACCTTGCTATCATTCTATCTTGAACTTGGCCTTGATTTATCTCACAAAACCCACAAGAAGAGGTCAAGCAAAACCATTAGCTAATCCAGAGAAAGGATATAATTAAAAGCAGTGGTTAGGGGATGGTGAGAAAGGTACTATAACCAGTTAAGGAGATTTCTGTAATAAAAAAACTTAGAATTTTGTCTATCATCTTTATACAATTTCTTATTTCAAGAT
This sequence comes from Neomonachus schauinslandi, assembly GCF_002201575.2. Lineage (NCBI taxonomy): Eukaryota > Metazoa > Chordata > Mammalia > Carnivora > Phocidae > Neomonachus > Neomonachus schauinslandi. Next base: position 32,148,018 of record NC_058414.1, on the reverse strand, counting down.
CACGTTAAAAAAAAGATCACCTTTCAATCTAAGTAGCGGGCTTATATTCTAGTTACCTTATTAAATAAAGAACACAAATTAAGAACTTACTTTTTATTATAATATTATCACTCATTTTAACAATAATAATAACAATAGTAATGTTACAAGTGCCATTCACTATTCTTGGTCTCTTGATACACATTATCTCTAATATTTATGGTAAACCTACCAGGAAATTATTATTTCCCCTCTAAGTAAGTGGAAGATATCTCAGTTTGGAGAAATCAAATAACATTTAAAATCACACAACTAACAAGTGTCACTGCTGGGATCTAAATTCAGATCTGCCTATTTTTGATAGCCTGCACTGTATTTTCCATAGTTTTTTAATAAAAGAACTTGTTTTCTGCATTACTAAGATTTGCCTTTGCTAAATGGCATTTGGTTGTCTAAGTCACCCAAAAGTCAGACCTCCAATGCACCATAAAGTCCAAGACATGAAATTTTACAACAGTGATGTTTACTGTTCTTATGGAATTATCTGGGGAGGCTCATGCTTGTCTGCACAAGCATTACTGTCTCAGTAATGTGAGATACAATCTAAAGCTTGGAGTTAACTACAGAAATTTAACACAACTTTAAACCTCAAAATAAAGGATAAAATTAGCTCTGTAAAAATTACCTGCCCTAAGGAATAATCGGAAAATAGATAAGGTATAAATTTAAGTTCAATTTAAGCTCATTAAGTTATTCAGGGTACAGTCTCAAGAATATATGCCTATGTCTAAATATATGAAACTATTAAAGCAAGTGAGGGATAAAAGTTATAATAAATGAATTATAATTGATCATAATAATCAGACTAGTGTTCTAATTGATTACATTCTACCTTTTGGACATATTTGCATTAGAATCTTGCATTAGAATCACTCTCTAAGAGACTAAAAAAAAAAATGTAGCAGGATATCTCCAACATTTGGGGGACTAAGAACTATATAGGCAAACTCAAATTATCTCAAACGTCCTAGTTTTTTTTTAATTGGTCAAAACAGAAAGTCCAAACTGAAATTTACAAAATCAAAAACATTCCTTCTAAATCATTTGCAATAACAACACTTTCTGATTCTAACAAATCTGAACACTTCAGGGAGATACATTTATCTAGCCACCTATCCATACTAAGATCCACCTATCTAGACATTCTTTCAAACAACCATAGGAGCGAGGCCTTTATTCAGTTATGAAAACCCTATTATTCAGGGGCACCTGGGTGGCTCAGTCAGTTGAGCATCTGCCTTCAGCTCGGGTCATGATCCCAGGGTTCTAGGATCGAGCCCCATATTGGGCTCCCTGATCAGCGGGGAACCTGCTTCTCTCTCTCTCTCTCTCTCCCTCCTCTGTCTCTCAAATATTTTTTAAAAAACCTATTATTCAGCTTTTTACCATGAAGCATAATATTAGGAGCATGTGTATCCTATATGGCATTTATTATGTTGAGTACATTCTTCGATACCTAATCTGTTGAGAGCTTTTGTCATGAAAGGATGTCTAATTTTGACAAATGCTTTTTCTGCATGTATTGAGGTCATCATATGATTTTTATCCTTCATTCTGTTAATGCGGTGTTTCACATTTATTGATTCGCGTATGTTGAACCATTCTTGCATCCTAGGGATAAATCCCACTTGATCATGTTATAGGATTCTTTAAATGTGCTAATGATTTCTGTTTGCTAATATTTTGTTAAGGATGTTTGCATCTATATTGATTAGGGATATTGGCCTATAATTTTATTTCCTTGTAGTGTCTTTGTCTGGCTTTGGTATCATCAGAATACTAATGCTGGCTTTCTAAAATGAGTTTCAAAGTGTTCCCTCCTCTTTGATTTCTGGAAGAATTTGATGAGGATTGGTGTTCCTTCTTGTTTGGTAGAATTCACCAGCAAAGATATCTGGTCCTGAGATTTTCTTTGTTGGGATGTTTTTGATTACTGATTCAATTTCCTTATTCTCTATTCATCTGTTCAAGTTTTCTATTTCTTCGTATTTCAGTTTTGGTAGATAAGTTTCTAAGAATTTCTCCATTTCTTGTGTATTATTTTTTGTAATATAATTGTTCAATGTATTCTATTATGATCATCCTATTTCTGTGTTATTGGTTGTACTGTCCCCTCTTTCATTTCTGATTTTGATTCTTTTTTTCTTAGTTAGCTTAGCTAAAGGTTGGTCGATTTTTTATCTTTTCAAAAGCCCAGCTCATAGTTTATTTTTTCATTTGTTATTCTAGTCTCCATTTCATTTATTTCTACTCTAATCATTATTATTTCCTTTCTTCTGCTATCTTTGGGCTTAGTTCTTGTTTCTTTCTCTGGGTCCTTAAGGTGTAAAGTTAGTTGTTTATTTGAGATCTTTCTTCATTTTTAATATAAGCATTTATTACTATGAAATTGCTTCTTAATATTGTTTTTGCTGAATTCCATTAAGTTTTGGTATATTTTTCCTGTTGATGCTTTAGTTAATTTGGCTTTAAATATGTATATACCATCTATATCTCATAGAGTTTGCTCAGATAATCATTCTTCAAAAAGCAAAAGTGAACATGTCTTTAAGGTAATGTGGTAGTTAGGCAAAAGTTTTAGGGGCTCAACCTTTAATAAATAAGCCTTGGATTTCACAGTAGTGGATATAACCATAACTTTTAATTTCCCTATGGAAGGTGACAAGCAATTAAATTACAAGTGGGGATATTTTAAGAACTCAGACAAAAATTATTTTGTTGAATTGTTCATGTTTTCCAAAATGTACAGAACTCAGTCTCAGAAACAAAATATTTAAAACCCTATTTATATTGATCACAGTTAGTATAAAATAGTTTGCAACATGTTGGCTTCCCAATTAGACCTTGATCTTAATCATCCTCAATCCCTCAAAATGAAATGAAATGAGATCAGATTAAACAATAAGACATTCACACTTTGCAGAAAAACTGCTCAGTTGCCACTGTCCTTAATATGAGCCGTTATAATAAGGTTTAGATTCCCTTTGTACACTGGTTTTAGGATGTGTTAAAGATCTCCTCAAGTTTAAGAGCCACTTGTCTTGCCACACCATTCATTCTAAAGATACTTAAAATTGAGTGCCCTGTTTAGATTCCAGTAGTAAATTAGCATAAAGTCAGAATTAAAATCTAGGCCTCCCAATTGCCAGTTAATCTTTCAATCAATAAATATGGATCAAAAGAAACAAAGTCAGAGTTAGCCTATGAAATGCAAAATTGAGTAAGATACTTTTTTTGAGTATAGGAGAGTCAGAAGGGCAAATCATTAAGTGATAATACAGTGCAATAATTAATACAAACCTGTCACATAATAGGAGCCACAAAATACACAAAGAAGAGACCAAATAACTCTTTAAAAAGCTGGAGACAAGAAGTATAATGTGAAGTAAATTAAATAATGGATATATTATCAAGCAGCAAAGATGGGGGGTCATTCAGGATGTACATAGATCTGAAAACAAGAGAGTAACAGCTGGGATACAACAAGAAGGTCAGAAAAGAGTCGATTGAGACAGGGAGCATGGCTAGAACATATACTCAGGAATGCTCTTTATGGAACCTTAAATGCTCTGGAAGGAACAGACATTAAAGAATGCCAAGGGACTTGGACTTAATTCTGTGAAATGGGAAAATGATCACATGCTTCAGGAAACCATCGGAGTCTGTGGTCCTAAAGTTCACTCTGGCCACAGAGTGGAGGATGGGCTGAAGAGAGAGACAGCAGTTGAAGGCAGGAAAAGCACAAGGAGAGACAAGAGCAGAAAGGACCAAATTCAAGACTGAGATTTGTCTGGATACAGAAGAAGGCAGATGAGAATGGACTTCAGAATGACTCTCAAATCTGAACAGTGGATAGAGGGTGACACCATGAATGGACACAGCATAAGAAAAAGAAGAAATAACTTGCAGAGTTGTGGAGAGGGGGTGACATATTTGTTTCTTCTAAGTCTGAGGCACTGGTAAGAAATATCCTGGAGACACAGGCAATAGGCATTCTTGCCACCCACATTTGATGTCTTCTTTTCTATTAACTTATTTTAGCTCCTAATTGTCCCTTACTATGTATTCAGTGAAGCTGGTCTTATTACAAGGAGGTCGCTGACCCAGTTTGGAGGGTGGTTAATGTCCTGAATTTAAACAACAATCCTTACTGTTCTTAAATGTTGTAGTTTTGTGAACACCTTCCCCTTAGCCGGATCAGCAGAGAGACGGAATCATAATTGCTTTTAACTATAAACTGCACAGTGCTTTTAAATATAAACCACAGTACATTTGTTAAAATGTGTTCCCATAAAGATTTATGGATTTAAAGAGTGCATTTGCAAAAGTTAATACAGAAGTCTTTTGAACAGCTTTCAGCGAGTTTCTTATCAACCATGACACTTTATGGCTGATGCTATATTAGGTTTCTCAGTGAAATCGTTTCGGGCACTTTCATAACTAAATGTACTCTCGTACCCACTCCGAAATTATTCCATTTAATTAAACATAAAAATAATTCGGTGTTTGTAATTAAAAGTAGACGTTAGTTTTATTTTGTTGTATTTGAAACAATGAAGGTTGATGATGTACAATGATATGAACACTACAGTGTATAACTGTATAAAATTCACACTGAAGGCATTTCTGCCTCAGGCTGCAAGTATTTGTGATTAAACAATAAAGTTGGAGCACGCAAATCTTTAAAATGACCCTTGCCTGTATGTCAAGAAATTAACATTTTTTTCTTGTTTATCCTATTAGTATGCCTCAGAGAACCCTGGCATTAATCAGGAGGAATGTCAGACAACTGTGAGTTGATTTAGAAGTTGTTTTTGTTTTTGTTGTTTTTAAGAAGAATCTCAAGTTTCTTCTTTTAGCATTCTGACTTGAATTTATTTTATAGCTATCTTGGTTTTTCATGTTAGTTTTACACATACAATTCCTGTGTGAAGAAATTTATTAAAAGGGCATATTTTATATAATGGAGTATAGAAATGAATATGCTATCATATTTTTTTAGAAACAATTGAAAGTGTCTTGTGTGTATATTGTATGCAGTAGTTTGCTACCTCTTACCAATATTCTAAAAACCTGCTCCCATCTCATATCCCCACAATACAAATATCATATATTTTCATCTATGAAACAAAGTGGTTTTGAGAGATTTTTTACCTGAGAAGCTGGAGATGATCAAACTCATTCAGAAGCTCTAGATTTCAATGTCATCACTGATTCAACTGGGGAACCTACAAGGGACTGAGGAACTCAATAAAGAGAACACATTCCTATCCTATCCTTAAGAGGAAGGTCAGCTCTGCACTGGTCCCAAATTATTATAGCTGAAATCAGAGCTCATTTCACTTCGGAGTCTTTCTTCCCCCTAAGACGTAGAGAGATTGCAACTTAATTATGTAGGAAAACAAAGTTTAGAAATCATTAGCAATTCAAACCCTTAAATATCTCTCAGTGTCAGTAGTGAAAAATTTCATTTGGTAAACATTTTAAGGCAAATTATTTTCACGATCTGAATCAATATCAAGTAGGTAAGTCCTACATCTTCTCCAAAGTGAGACAACTTTTAACAGTTTTCTCTCTGAAAAATCCCCCAAGAAACTCCTCATACAGGTTTCTTCCATCTCCCAAAGTTAGAATTTTGGGAGAGAACTTTCAGAAATGCCCGAACATTGCTGTATGCAGCAAGCACAAGCAAGTCAGTAATAAAGCAGAGTCCGGTGCTCTTCCTGAATCCAGGGCCAAAATCTGTGTTCTTTACCTAAACTGGCTACTATCTAGAGCTGAGAACTAAACTAGAAAAAGTATAACACCTTTCTCAGCCTTCTGTGATCTTTTATCACACGTAGACCCCACTGGCAGGAATAGTTTACCTAAAAAATAACTTTGGCCACCTGGGTGGCTCAGTCGGTTAAACATTGGAGTCTTTGTTTCGGCTCAGGTCCCGATCTAATGGCTCCTGAGATTGAGCCCCGGAATGGGCTCCATGCTCAGTGGGGGGTCTGCTTGGATACTCCCTCCCTCTGCCCCCTCCCCCACTCATGCTCAGTCTCTCTCTAAAATAAATATTTTTTAAGACAATAAAATAAAAATAAATTAATAAAACTTTGAATCTTAATTTTAAGTCTTAAATAGCAATACTCTAAAATTTATATTTAGATAATTTGATACATGAATTAAAATGATTTGGTTCAAATACAAAAGATATCACAATCAACAGCTTTCTCTAGTGTGATGACATTTATTACGTGCTGGTGAAACAACTAAAAGCATAAACCTGGCGTCATAGGACATTGTCAACATTAAATACTAGGTAGTCTGTAATAGGAATATTAAATGGGCAGTTTTATTTTATTCCTACTATTATTTTTAGGAGCCAGCGCTAGCAGTCCAGTTTGAACATAACTCTACTGAAATTCGGACCTTGTCCATAGGACTCACACAGATTTTTTTTTTCTTTTTTTTTTTTTAATTTTGGGAGGGGAGGCTAGAATGATTTATTGATACCATCTGTCCTTAAATTTTCTTTAGGTTAAAACTTCTCATCCATGTCATGTGGCAAGTAATTAAATATATTCAAAGCTCATTTTGCAGGAAAATATCAACTATACCCATGGGCATTTCAGAGCCTGACTAATGTGAGAATGTAGATGAAGCCTCACAGCAAGAAAACAATTTTGGTTTCCACGTCTTTGCAACAGAGAGCCAACTCCAGCTAATTCATGTCTGATAACTTCAAGCATATAGAGGTCACAGTAGTCAACAGATGGAATAGTACCTCTTTGCTTAACAGCTTGGAAGTGACTCCGGCCGGGCCAGGCAGAGGCTACTTCAGACGCCCAGTGATGGGCAGGGGTAGCATAATGTGCTCAGCACGGCCAAGTTCACACAGCTTACTCTATTACGCCTACTGTAGATCAACAGAAAGTCAGGTGTCCACACTGGACTGTTGCAACATGTTGCCATGGAAAAGGCTTTTCTGTGTTATGCGTAAATGCTAAGGTCTGTTTCTGTGGAGAGTTGACAAAAAAACACATACTCATGTAGAATATATTCATGTGCCTTTTTTGAATGTCACACTTAAATAAGGAACGTGTTACACTAAAAGATTTCCCTTCAGTTTTCCCTGGCCATAGATGCTTTTTCAAATTTCACTGTTGGGGAAGGAAGAGGGAGGAAGGAACTCACTATATAAATGACTGCACTTTCCTTTGTCGGACAATATCAATATTATTATGATTATTATTCATTGCTAATATTCACTGAGCTTATAATGAGTATTTAGAATGTGTGCTTAAACGTCTTATATGTAGTAAAACCTGCAATTCTCACAGTGGTCCTATGATATTATTGAATTATTAAATATATCATATAAAACCATATTATTAAATATTCTATTCCAGTATATAAAACTACATTATTAAATATTAAATTTATTTAAATTATTTTAATCATATATAAATATTAAAAAGGGATTTTGTTATCCATTTTTATGTTTGAGAGTTGGAAAAGAAGTGGATGGGTCAAAATTTCAGTGCAGGAAATCTAAGAACTATACATCCCAACACACATCTCATTTTGCTTTGATTTTCAGAAAATACAAAGTTAAAATTCAGTGCTCCTCCGCAGTGAGCATTGTAGGTGCCTCAGACTGTGTTTTGTTCTGTTGCTTTTAACTGGAATCCTGTGCTTAGTTTTACAATCAGCATCAAAAATTGTAAAGAGGAGAAGAGTTTCAAACCATAAATAACAAATGAGTCATATCTATTTGGAATAACTGCGAAGATCCTAGTATATAGTTTTTTTTCCATATACTGTAGGTCCAATGTACTAACAAAATACAGTACTTGGATGTGTCCAGTATGCTTGAATCATATATTCATAGATTTTGGAATCTGCCGAAACTTCTCTTTGCATTTTGAAATAGGACCATGCCAGCTAAGCAATATCTAGAAGCCTAATTGATTGTTAGTTGATCAAAAAACTGCCTCAGAATAAGAAACACTAATCAGAAGCTTGTCACTTAAAGCCTCATCCAGAACACACACTTTGCTCCCAGGCTTTAATTCTAAAGATTTATGTCTCACTCAACTCCTCTATATTCCATAACGTGTGATACATACACACGCAAAATCTCCACTATTGTCAAGATAAAAAGCCAATGAAGGTGATTAAAAAAATACACCATCTTGTTATTCTAATAACACAATTGGCTCCCATGGCAAGACATCAGAATTATACCCGGGGGAGGCTTTTGAACTATAATGAAATGAAATTAAACTCTATTCATTACTAGTGATGGAACCTACCAAAAGAGTTCTTTATTGAATTGCTTGTGATATTCCTGCTCACATAACATCCCCTCTGAATGGATAATTACAACAGCAATCATGTTGATTTTTTCTTTCTGAGCAGGTGGGTCTTTTCCAAATAGACTGTGCAATAAAAAATAAGAGATATCTGGTTTAGAACACTTGTTGAAAATCTGGGTAAAATCCTGTCTTCTACAATACTGCTTTCACCATCCTGTTTCCCCAGAATGCTCATGCACATATAATCTCATCCTCAAAATGTAATTATCTATGGTGATTCTGTGAATGTACAATGTGCTGTTGGAGAGATTCAGTCCCTACAGTTTTCTGAATAGAAAATTTATAAGGATTAAGCTATCAGATCAAAATTTTGCATATTATGAGAGCAGGTAGATGGCTGAATCATCAATAAATTATGCAAGGATTTCTTAATTTCATTTTTCTGATAAGTGATATAAAACAAAAGAAGAAACAATGTTTTCAAGGATGCTGCATTATATTCAGTGGATGTGATTTGATGTAGTTGTTTAACAATATTTTTCTGCAAATCTTTCTATTATAGGGCAGAAACTGCCTGCTACTAATCTATTATTTCCAATATCCACCAAACCTAGTGCCTGTGATACTCAAGAAATGCTTCTTGAATCTATTAAACAAAAAATAATTTTGAAATAATTTGGCTGGGATTCAATGTCAAATACCAGAGATATGAATATGTAGGAAGAGATCAATTGTACGTCAAAAATTATTTATTTTAACATATTTTATATATTTTGTATGTGGTTTAAAAAAAGAATAAACATGTATTTGTAATTGCTGATGCTATACTACTGATCAGTAATGCTTAAAATGATGCAATCAATGATGTTCATAATTAATTCCTTACCTAGCTAATGGTTAATGTCACAACTGGTATTACTGAAAACTTCTGAGGTTCAAAACAGAAGGGCTTCTCACCGTTTATTAATAAATTTCTCTTTACTTCCTTAATTTATATTCTTAACCTTAACCCTAACTACTTTTTGGAACAGTATTTCTTTTTTAGATCTCTTTCATTATATCATTCATCTAAGAAGGCAGTTTTTTTCCTTCACTGAGAAAATACTCAAATACGTTCTTCAAAAATTCATGTTTTAAATTTCATGATTAATGTAAAAGGAAATATATTTGTTTCCTACTAAGGAAAAGGGTTCTGCATCCCCAGGTAGGTCATGTTGGAGAATTCTAACAATTTCACATATATCTTCTACTCACTGATGCCCATCCTGTTTTCAAACTAACTTTCATCCTGAAGGCTGCTCATTAAGTGAAGTCTCAGGCCTCCTCTCTGACCATGTATTTGCACTGCTTCTAACACCCAGCTTTATGTATATGGTCCCATTTCTGAATGTGACACCTTTTTAGATACAAACACCCTTATTAAAGTAAGGGTGATCTTATAATTTTCAAATGTTTCGAAGCTAAGATAAAGAATGGAAAGCAAATAAATCTATATTGTCTGCCTTGTATAAAATGAAACACTCATTACTGTTATTTCCCATTAGTTCCTGACATATAATATTTACTTTAAAACCTAGTGGATTTTTTCCAGAAATATTTCAGTATTTATATATTTATTGAGTCTGAGATTTTTTCCCTTAATACATTCTCTTTATTCTCTCTCTCCGCTTCCCTCACTCACACCCACACTCACACACACACACACACACCCACACCGTGCACACGCACACCCACACACACTCAAACACACGCTCTTCAGTTCTCTGGAATATATTATTAAAAAAATTGTGTATGTGAGGCATACAATCCTCACAACTGAAGCCACAAAGATCTGAAGTCCTTTCTGGCCTTCTTGGAAATACTTCTATCACTAGGACATAAAACTTGAGGAAAAAAAAAAATCAGCCACCTAAAAATGTTGCAGAAGATTAGCTAGTCCTATCATATTTAATAGGAAGGGGTTTATTTCAACTCAAAATAAAATAGCTTGTTTGATCTTGGCCTGAAACTTAGCTAATATATTATTCATACTCCAGAAAGGAAAGGTTGCAAACAAATGAGTGACACAGTGTTTGCCTCCAAGCCACAGAACAGGTTGTATCAGGGAAAAAAAAAACCAAAACCTAGTATAGAAATATTATAAGCATTTGCTAATATGAAATAAAACCTAGCTATGCCAGACAAACCCATTCCCTTTATGTATCTCAGCCTTGAAACCACATTGATTTTTAAAAAGGTTGCCTTTTACCTAAAGATATAAATTCACCTTCAACAGTCCTTCTAGGAAGTAACTGACTAGTCTGAAATCTGAAATTTGCGTGATATGATACAAATTTGAAAAAAGGTTATGCCGCTATTTTAAGAGACATAGAAAGTTTATTCAGTTTATTCCAGTGGTCTCAATATAGTCTTAAAATTACAAGATATTTTTACTAAAAAATGGGACTTGGATATTACCTAATTCACTCTTTCTGTAAATCTGGGGAAAATGGAAGCCTGCAGAGAATATTTGCCTTTTCAATACCCTATAAATTTTAACAGCAGAGCAAAGAAAGAAATAGTATGTATTATTTATGCTTCCATTTATTCTACTATGTTGATGAAGTTTTTCATTATCGTATTATATAATTTGTAACTTCAGTTCAACAAAATTGTATTTATCTTCTACCCTGGGTCAAGTCTTTTGGATATGAAAGAGAGCAAGTTAAATGTACTGTGCCGTTAAGTCGCTCAAGGTCCGTTGGTGAAGGTGGTTACATTAATACTTGATAAGAGAGGGCGAGACTACTCTAACAGAACTGTGCGTGGTGGCATGTGGGGCACAAGAGTGAGTAACTGAGTCTGCAGAGACAAAGTCAGGGAGAGTTTCACAGCAGAGGGAATGTGTAAGCAGGGTTCTGAAGAATGAACCAGCATTTGACAAGTGATGAAGGCCACAGGAAGGGCATTGCAGGAAAGGCTCACTGTACATACAAAGGAACATCAGCAGGAAGCTGAATGATACAGTTAACAGCTAGAACTGTAGCTGAGCATAATGTTGGAAGCAGAAACCACAAGTCAATAAGGCCAGAGTCAAGGTCAGATCCCAAATGACCCTTTTTTAAGGGCCATTAATGTTTAGTGACTGAGCCTGGAAGCCCATGGGAGCATCTGAACAGGACTGGTGTGACTAATTTGGGTTCAAGAATGATATTTTTTCCTATATTGTTTAAAATGACTTAGGAAAAAGACAAGAGAAATGGAAGCCACTTTTTTTCCCCTAAAATTTAATTGCAAAATGAGGCAGGACCAGATGGGGTATGGTATTTAAGGTTAGAATCATAGAACCCAAGACTGATGAATGAGGGGAAGCAGAAAAATGAGGTCGAGGCAGGAAACCATGAGGCTAAAAGTTAAGTATTCATGGATCTACTATATTTCATCTTGTTTTCTTTGTTATAACCAACTGTACATGTTAATTAATAAATCAAAATATTCTCTCATCTAACAATTTGATATAGGATGGGTAAAATTAAATAGGAAAATTCAAACTGCTTAAGTATTCATGAGGCCTAAGACAGCACTCAGCTATTTTTCTCTGGGCTTCCTACTGGTCAGTGACTTTTGAGAGAGGCTGATCTTGCAGGACAGCATCCAACCAGGAGTCAGAATGTTTTTCAACCTTTCTGTGATCTGCTGATATGATCACAGTGACTCATCTCCTCAGAAGACTGTGCTTGACTTCCTTCTGCGCCTCCTTCACCCAAAGAACTTAATTAACTCTTTTGTAGCAGAGTCATGACTAATGCTTGCAGCTGGTAACTTAAGCATAACCCTGATATTTTTAGTTGTTTTGTTCCCAAAATAAGTCTCTTTATCTAGCTGATTTTTATATCAAAATCAAGCCTGGTGTTTTTGTACAGAATTCCTGCTCCTGGTACTTAGGCAAAAATCAGAATATTACTAGCATCGTACCATGCGAAATTGCTAAGCAGAACTATTTACTCCAACGTCTACCACTCAGAATAATTACATTACTGGATGGAGAATCTAATTAAAATGAAAGCTTTATTTTAGGAAATAGAAAAATCGCTGTTCCTGAGGTGCTTTGTCTTCTTGTAAGTCTAATCAGTGAAAGGGAAAAAGTGACCATGAAGATGACAACAGTGAGCCGTGTGAGAAAGCTGGTGGTGGTAGTAAGAGTCATCCCCAAACATGTACCTCTTTGGTGAAAAATATATGCCATCATCACCACAACTCCATGAGCTGAGTACCCTTATACTGGTTTTCCAAATAAACAACTTGAAGCTCAGGGAAAATTAGCAACTTGCTCAGATCCGCCAGCTAGAAACTCAGTTTGATTCCAAAGCCTGTGTGTTTCTTTTTTTTTTTTTTCCCCTTTTACACCACATTGCATCTCAAATGTCACTCACCTATTAATATTAGCTTTATACACACATACACACGCTCACCCACTGTCATTCATTTGTTCAACAAACACTGAACAAGTGTGTCAGCTCTGTCTCCAGTCCATACCAAACTCTTGAAAATATAAAGACAACTTTGATAAGTAATATGCAGTCTAGTAGGAGATCGATTCATGCAAATAAATGATAGAAATACAATTAAGTATAATTATAATAGCATTGATAATCCTAATTATTATGATTAAATTTAAATGAGCACTTAAATGGTGCCAGGCACCACTTTAGGTTCTTTATGTGTGAACTCATTTAATCCACAAAACAGCCCTATGAAATAAGCACTGCTATTTTCCATGTTTGACAGGTAGGGAAACTGAAGCACAAAGAACATCAGAAAATCACTGTGAAAACGTCAGCACAAAGGAAGCATAATTTTAATCCTTTCAACAAACATGTATAGCATGTCTACTGTGTGGCAAACCTTGCTTGATAATTAGGGAAGGTTTCACAACAAATAAAGCATATGAGTTGATTCTTAAAGGATCACGTTTCATTTAATGAAGAAGATGAAGCAGAAAAGGGCATTCGAAGCCACGCGGATAGCAGTACAAATACACCGAGAGCATGCAAATTTAACAACTGCACACAATCAGGTCAGTCTGTCACACTACTTTCCAACCTCCACTGGCTTTGCAAGCTGCCCAGCAATCCTATTTCCCTTGCCTTCTCCACGGTGTCATTTCATGCTTTCCCCTCACCTTGAAACCTCCAAATCCCCCACTGTCTGCTCACTCTTAGTACATAATTTGGCTTTCCATGTCACAGGAGCTAAGTTACTATTTATAACCACCGAATATTCCTGCAAATAAATGGGGTAAGGTTATTGTATAAAATACTCACTTCCAGGTATTCCTTACTACCTGTGTTATTTATGCTATACATTGGTATATTTTAAATAAATCACATATCGGGCGCCTGGGTGGCTCAGTCGGTTAAGCGACTACCTTCGGCTCAGGTCATGATCCCAGAGTCCTGGGATCAAGTCCCACATCGGGCTCCCTGCTCTGCGGGGAGCCTACTTCTCCCTCTCCCCCTGCCCTGCTGGTGTTCCCTCTCTCGCTGTGTCTCTGTCAAATAAATAAATAAAATCTTTAAAAATAAATAAATAAATCACATATCATAATGAACCACTGTATAATTATGTGCCTCCCAAGTATTTCAAAGGTCCCATGCTAGATAAACATGATGAACCCAGGAATCATGGGTTGAGTAAATGTTTTTAAATATTTATTTATTTTAGAGAGAGAGCATGAACGGGGTGGGGGGCAGAGGGAGAGGGGAAAGACAGAATCTCAAGTAGACTCCCCACTGAACACAGAGCCCAACGGGGGGCTTGATCTCACAATCCTGAGATCATGACCTGAGCCAAAATCAAGCCCAATGCTTAACCAACTGAGCCACCCAGGCAACCCAATATTTTTTGTTTGTTTGTTCTTTTGTTTGTTTTTTAGAGAAGATCTTTGTTAGACACACAAGAACAAACAAATTCGAAATAAAAGGCTGGAGGATTAACAATTTCACTAGTCTGGTATAGCCTTCTATGTCTGCAGAGAAGCCAGACAAGGAGCTGACCAACTGATGGACCTTCCCCACTACGGGATACAAGCACTTGTGCCAAGTAAGGTAAGTAAAGGCACTGGGCTGGCGAATAGTCTGACTCTCCCAGAGAGGAGACCAACATTTGCATCTGCTTTGAACTGATCCCTACAAGAATGGTTTTAGGGTCTTGTCTCACACACACACACACACACACACACACACACACACACACAAATTGTCTTGTCCGAAAACAGTTTCTTTCATGATATTCTCTCTTTCGGCACTTAAAGTCCATACACACCAATACAGACCCATCTGGGAAAGGTCCTCTCTTCCTAAATCTAACCAAAAAAGGGGAGGAAAAATCCATACAAATAAAATTCCCTATTTTGGCCACTGCATCCTCATAAATGGGTCTGCAGTTTTAGTGACTGGTTATCATCATTACAAAATTTAATTACTCTCACGCAGGGCAGGAAGAAGACTGAGAAATCTAAGTGTCTGGGGTTTTTTTTTTTCTCTCCATTTCAGGCTCCTATTGCATCTTTGCTTATATTTTGCTCTATTACAATGGAAGAAATCCCTCTGCTACTTTAAGGTCATTCTTTCCTCCTTTGTGCAGAAGTTGTCCTATCTAGCATCCTGAGAGAGCTAACACTAAAGACTCTTCTTTCTCTATCTTCCAAATATTCCTTCTCTTTTGGCTTCTTTCCTCCAGCATTTAGACATGTTAATTCTATCATCAGCTTATTAGCAAATAGTGATTTGCTTTTTATGTAAGCCAGTGGACACTTTCCAGTCAACGCTTTCTTTACCTTATTTGATCTCTTGCTCTTTGAAACTCTGTCCCATGGATTTTGTTGACTTCTCATCACCCTCTTCCTGCCTTTATAGCCACTCTTTCTTTATTTTATTTGTGAACTCTTTACTCCTTACTGATGCCTAAATATTAATATTTCAGATGGTATGATCCTACATATAGGAATTAGAATATCCTATTAGGAAATAGAACTATTAGAATAAATGAATGCAGTAAAGTTGCAGGATACAAAATTGTGCTTCTATACACTAATGATGGACTATCTGAAAAAGAAATTAAGTCTCATTTACAATAATATCAAAAATATATTATGCTTAGGAATAAACTTAGCCAAGGAGGTGAAACACTGTTACACTGAAAACTACAAACTACTGATGAAAGAAATTAAAGACACCAACAAATGGAAAGACACCTCCTATTCATGGATGGGAAGACAATATTCTTAAAATGTCTATACTACCCAAAGTGATATTCAGGTTCAATGCAATCCAATCAAAATCCCAATGGCATTGTTCACAGAAATAGTGAAAACAATCCTAAAATTCATATGGAACCACAAAAGACCCTGAATAGCCAAAGAAATCTTAAGAAAGAAAAACAAAGCTGGAGGCTTTAGGCTTCCTGATTTCAAAATATATTACAAGGCAATAGTAATGAAAACAGTATTGTACTGGCATAAAAACAGATATATAGATGAATGGAACAGAATAGAGAGCCCAAAACCAAACCCATGCATACAGAGTCAACTGATCTGTCACAGTCAAGAGTGTCAAGAATACACAATAGGAAAAAGACGGTCTCTTCAAGAAATGGTGCTAGCAGAGCCAGGGGGATGCCTGGCTGGCTCAGTTGGAAGAGCACATGACTCTTGATCTTGGGGTCATGAGTTCGAGCCCCATGTAGGGTGTAGAGATTACTTAAATAAATAAAACAACAACAGAAAAACAAGAAGTGGTGCTGGGAAAACTAGATATCCACAGGCAAAAGAAAAAAAATAAATTTGATTTTTATCCTACACCATACACAAAAATAAATTCAAAATGGATTACCAATTTAAATATAAGACCTGTAATTATAAAACTCTTACAAAACATAGGTCAAAGTCTTTATGACATTGGACTTGGCAATGATTTTTCTTGGATAGGACATCAAAAGCCCAAAAATCAAAAGTAAAATTAGACAAACGGGACCATATCAAGCTGAAAAATTTCTTCCCAGCAAAGGAAATAATCAACAGAGCGAAAAGATAATCTAATGAATGGGAAAAAATATTTGTAAACCGTATTTGATAATAATAAAAATATACACAGAACTCCTACAATCCAATAGCAAAAAAAACCAAATAACCTGATGTTAAAATGGGCCAAGGACTTTAAGACATTGCTCCAAAGAAATACAAACGGCCAATAGGTACAAGCAACCTTGTTCAGAATCACTAATCATCAGGGAAATGTAAATCAAAGCCACAATTAGTTATCACCTCACACATTAGGATGGCCATTACAACAACAACAACAACACACACACACAGAAAGCAAAACATGTTGACCGAGATGTGGAGAAACCAGAACTCTTATGTTGGTGGGAATGCAAACCATACAGCCTCTAGGAAAAACAGTACAGAGGTTCCTCAAAAAATTAAAGATAGAACTACCATATGACCCAATAACCCTGCTTCTAGATATATATCCACAAGAATTTAAATCAGGATCTCGAAGAAATACCTGCCCTTCCATGCTCATTGCACATTATTCACAACAGCCAAGATATGGAAACAATCTAAATGTCTATCAACAGATGAATGAAGAAAATGTGGTATATACATCACTGCTTTTGAAGGATAAGAAATAATGGCGTTTCATTTTGATAAACAGTGAGGAAAGAGCAATCGATATCATTCCAACCTCCTAACAGTAGTTTGAAATTGCTCTAAGAGAGAATACATGTAATTTTTTTAAAATAATGTGTCTTACTAAAGACACATTTATGTGCATCAACTCAGTGCAGCTTGATTTTATATATAATGCATTAAAGAAAATTATATTTAGTTCTGGAAGAGTCCCCCATATACGATACCTTGAAAATCCAAAGAAGAGCACATGCACCTGTAGTATAATGTAAACTAGTAGAGTTTGCTTTAACTGCTTTGTAGCCTGTCAGTTTCCAAGGTAGATAATAGTTTCACAGCAAATAGCAAGCTAAGAGCTCAAACTATAACATGCTTAATTTATATTTAGCTTTTAACTAATTATAAATACCCAGGCCTATGCCCCTCCGTGAGTTCAACATTCACCCACTTAAGGGCGCCTGGGTGGCTCAGTTGGTTAAGCGACTGCCTTCGGCTCAGGTCATGATCCTGGAGTCCTGGGATCGAGTCCCGCATCGGGCTCCCTGCTCGGCGGGGAGTCTGCTTCTCCCTCTGACCCTCCCCCCTCTCATGCTGTCTCTCATTCTCTCTCAAATAAATAAAAATAAAATCTTTAAAAAAAAAAACAACATTCACCCACTTAAATTCCCTTTAAAAGCAAAAAGTTGCCACAATTGAGTTGACTTTGCAGGTTTAAAACATCTCTTGGTTCTAGTAATTCAAACACAATTTATGAGTACTTGAGAGTCAATAAAAAGGTTTAAGACTAATCATTAGATCACTTTTTCAAATTGTATAGTAAGCACTGAGAAGAAAATTGAAAAGAGTTGAGAAGTAGTTAAGCCCACTTAACTACTTCTCATACATACATACATACATTGGGCTGTGTGACTACCTCAAGAGACATGGTGTAACTTGCTACTTGAAAGCTTTCATCTCTAACCGTTCCCTAACAGGCTGGAAATGAGGACTGTATGTTTCTGTTAAGATACACTTCGTAATTGGTAGGGTTAATACAGGTACATACTTTATGGCCTGTTAGCATTAATCATCAAAGCATTTTGGTGCTGGGTAGCAATACCTGGGTATGGTGCAGAGATTTGAAATAATTTTCTCCCCCCAAGAGACAACCCCACAGATAACCTCAGAACCTGAGTCCTCCTGCCACCAAGCTTTACGGCTTTCTTTGAAAGAGAACTCCAAAAGGACCTTGCAGGGCAGAGACCAAAGAAATGTAAAGATTAGTGGATATTTGGGATTCAAGCTAAAGCAAATGTAGTGTTTTCATAATCCTGCCTAGGGCCACACTTCTGGTTCTTAGTGCTTGTCAGGATGTTCCAAATCTCTCAAACATTTCTTTGGGACTAGTTTTGTATGTTATAAGAAGCAGTAACAATTTCAGATGTCACTCAGTATGTTTCTGTTTCTTTTCCCAAGGTTGATAATAACTGGAATGCATAAAAGCCTATGCTAACAACTGACTTGAAGAGATACTGACATTGCATATTTGAATCAGAAACTGGGAAGAAATTTCAGTTAGCATGAGTTAATTTGGGGGGAATAAACATTGCACCTTTCACTGAATTCCAGTTGGCCATGTGGTCATCCTCCAAGCTATTATTAAAGGGGTGGTAACCAGGCTCCTTCCTTGTGCTCTTACAAACTGAAAATCTCCTCTGAATTCCTGCTGTGAACTTGATGGGAAGATTAGTTTGAAAAGGAAAACAAGAAAGAAGATAGAGTATGATAGAATAGGATGAACCTTTTTCCTAGTCTACCTACTATTTTGGGTTTTCTTTGTTTCTTCTCTTCTGGGGTAATTATGATTGAGACAAAAAAGTAGCTCCAAAGATATTCCCCATAAATATTAACATGTGAGAATCTTTAATATCATGACATCTAACTGAAATGAGGGGGAGTTGATGGCCGTGTAGATCATACAGCTGTGTGGAAAGGGTTGTCAGTCAGGACTTCCAGATCACTGGAAGGACTGGATCCTCTGCCTGGAGAAAAGACACTCCTGGACACCCTCAAAG
Organism: Neomonachus schauinslandi; assembly: GCF_002201575.2. Classification (NCBI taxonomy): domain Eukaryota; kingdom Metazoa; phylum Chordata; class Mammalia; order Carnivora; family Phocidae; genus Neomonachus; species Neomonachus schauinslandi. The sequence continues at coordinate 32,128,948 of NC_058414.1, read as the reverse complement.
ACAGAGACTTCTGTGAGAAGACCCTGGAAACTGTAAAGAGGGTAATAGCTTTCTCAGTGAGTCCCAGAGAAGAGGTGTTATAGAGCCTCCCAACTGGTTATAAATGAACATCCAAAGCTGTGTGAAGGTAGTGATTGTCCAGATACTGCAAGGGACAGAGCCCTAGCGGCGGTCACATTTTTACCACAATGTGTCAAACAAGTATCATTTGCATGCGTCATGATACATAAAAGGAAGAGAAGCCCTAAGTTAGTGGGCTGAATTGTTAGTTCAATAGGCAGGTGCTAGCAAAGTCTGTAATAATAAATTGGCAAGAGCTAAGCAAGGAAACATACTCCTCTCTTAAATATTAGCCTGAAAAATAAATGACCATCTAATATTATAAATAAGAATATGGGGTAAAGTCCACCAAGAAAAGAAATCATGTCTGCTTTCTTTCAACTGCAAATAAATGGTTATTCATAGTCTAGTTTCATGGGGTCTAAGTTACATCTCATCTATTCAACAGGATATTATTAGACATGAGAGCCCTGCAAAATCACAGCTGCTTGGCAAGTAAGTCCTCGCTATTTTAATGTACAATGTGAAGCATCTACAGGCAGAGGCATGGGGTGTGAGAAGACATACGGTGAGGCTCAAAGTGCAGCTCCAGACACCTTCCAGTTGGCAGGATGCTGCCCCCAGTTTGGCAGTTAGGAATCCTACGGCAACTTGGTTTCACTACAATTTATTCTCAGTTTAAAACTTCCTCTTCCAAGCGTGGAAAAGAAAGTGACAGTACAAAGGAGGCTACAGCCGAGGGAACCCTGTGTACACGAGCCGAGGTCTGAAAGGAAGGAGGAGCTAAAATGGGAATCAAAAATGGTCAGACAAGAGGTTTCACCGAAAAGCACTGCACAAGACATTACCTCTCCATTGGATTTCCTGGGTATTTATTCCTCATGCAAATCTATGCGAATCTTGAGTGTTTTGTGTCATAACAAATGGATTTGTCTTTAGTGAATTGGGAAGACTTTGAGATTAGGGCACATTTCATGCCCTGTAGGAAATTATTAAATTTTGGTAAACTGTTCAAGTACATTGAAATGGTTCCTAAAGATGAAGTAATCAATGTAAAGGCCAAAGTGTCATTTTTAAATAAGTATTCATTTAGTTGAACTTCATGAATGATATTATTTCATATCCGCATCCCCCATAAAGCAGAATTTTCAAGGTATTTGACTCTGAGGTGGAGGAAGGCTAATCTGTTCCTGTCCAGATGTACTGACCGTTGTGTTCAGGGAGGGAAGACATCCATCATCTTAGCACATTTTCTCACTAGGGACTTAAACACAAGGCTGTAGTTTCTTCAGTTGGGTAATTTTTTTTTTTTTAAGATTTTATTTATTTGACAGAGAGAGACACAGAGAGAGAGGGAACACAAGCAGGGGGAGAGAGAGAGGGAGAAGCAGGCTTCCCACCGAGCAGGGAGCCCTATGCGGGGCTGGATCCCAGGACCCTGGGACCATGACCTGAGCCGAAGACAGACGCTTAACAACTGAGCCACCCAGGTGCCTGGTTCAGCTGGGTATTTGAACAAACTGAACCAATCAAGCTCACTAGTGAGAAAGAACCACAGGAGAGACTCATACTACACTGTTCACTGTTGAGATTGCATTTGAAACGGTATCTAAAGTGGCCACCACTCACCTATCCAAATATTCAAGATTGAGGGGTAGAATCAGCAGAGGAGTTCCAGTAAATGAAGGAACAAATATTCCTATCAAACTATTACAGGGCTTTATTTTGTGATACATGTTTAGTATTTATGGATTCGGAAGTGAGACATGCAGATAAGGCTAACTTCTCTGAATGTCACTGATGACAAAATTCCGGGGAAGTCAATTCTTTGAGTGTGTATGTCTACTTCTCTGTCTAGTTACTTTTTCTCTTAGAGTATGTGAGATTTGTCTTAGTATTAACATGGATTAAGATGGGTTATTATTTAAAATACTAGGTTCCTCTTCTAGTTTCTTTCTCAAGCTATTTTCTTCTTCTTAATTTTGTCTTGCTTTACCCACACATGGTACCCAGGTTCTTTGTCACTGACAAGAAAAAAAAAAAAAAAGTGAATGTTAACAACAGTTAAGCATTTCTTTGCTATCTTGCTCTCATCCAAGAATTAAGAAAGCAACCTATAAGCTTTCTTCCGAAGACTCTCCTGATCCAGCAATCTTCCCTTTAACAAAGTAGAGAAAATACTGACTCACAGATCTCCGTGCCCTTCAGTAATCATTCAGAACAAAAGTGAGCAGACATATTTAAATTAGATTTTCATAAACCACTTGGAATTTGTGGAAAAAATGAAAAAAAACAGCTATCTAAAATATGGCCTGACAATTAAGAGTCTCAGATATTCCAATTTGAGTACAGAAGGAAAAGTATTTTCTACACCCGTGGGGCCCTTACACTGCACAGATGCTAGCTGTCCACCATCAGGCAAAACTCAAGGACCACACTGGTAGATTCAGTGCTTCATTTTGAAGCATACTATTCACCAGAGATTTTCTTTTTATAGTGAATATTAGCTTTCTAAGTCCCACATGTTTCTTCTCTCTTAATTGCTCTCAAGAGCATGCCTAATTTAAAATTACCTTTCTCTGATAAAATCTTATTACTCCCAGGATAAAATACTGAAATAGCTGTATTTTTATTTTATCAAAAATTTGTGCAATAAATTATTTCTATACAACAGAACATCCTGGACTTTTCCTGAGCAGAAGCATAGCAATCAAAATCTAACGTTTTATAGAGGAAACATGTTCCAAAGTGGAATTTAAAGAGCTCTAAATTTTACATGCCCTTTCCAGTCTTAGACTCTAGTTTGAAAAACATAATAATTTTAGCTCCCTAATGGTGGACAAGAAATATAGCCCTTAGAAGAGAGAGCTTTGTAAGATGTAACTCTTCACAGCAGAGACATCTGCTCTGTTTTGAGTGGAAAAATAAAGTAATATTAAAGAAAATTTTATTTTTCAGGAGCATAGTGAGAAAACCCTATTAAATGCTGTTGTGGAGACTATGTTTTCAGTAAGCAAATATTTCCCAGTCAATGTAAAAGTTTCTCAAGCTATCAAATCTTTTTTTTTTTTTCTTTCTTTTTAATTCTAAGAACCTTTGTCCCCCCTCAGGCATTTTTCTGCTGCCTGAATATTACAAAAAGAGAGAGACAGAGAATCCCCATAATAAGGGAGAATTAGTAACTACCAGCTTTGGCTGAACATTAAAATATGGGTTTACTTTTTTTTTTTACAGGTAATATTCTGATGACTAAGCAGTTGATGAGTACTATAACGAAGCACTGAATGTGAATTCAGGCAACACAATTTCCTGTTCTGTTTGTTAAAAGCTATATAATCTTGAGCAATGCCCCTTAACCTCTCTGAGCTTCAGTCATGAGATTCAGTTAGAAACTAATTTTGTTCAGGTGGCCTATAATCTAGTTGGGAAGTAAAACATGTATACACAGAAAATAAATTAAAAACAGTAAATATAATCCTAATCTAAGGATTTGCTGATGAAGTTGAGAACAAATTTGGGAAATGAAACTCCATAACACTGTGTATGGGAAATTAAATGAAAGTTCTTCCTTCCCATGAGATTTGGAAAAATGTGTTAACATTGATTGAAACTCGACTGACCCAAAAGGAACTCCGCATTTGTGAAGAGATATAGTGTTTTTGGTTTGAGATTTCTTAAGTTTACCATGAGAAAATACTTATCTTGTGAGCAACTGGGATTATGTGCCTGGAATTTGAGAGGTTCAGCCCGGAGACAGATTTTTGGTTCAAGAGTTGGAACAATGAAATTGAGTACGGCTTACGTTTAAAGAATAATCAAGAATCAAGAGTAAAGGCTTTAAGGTAAATGCTATATTAACCGGATGAAGGGAGTGGTAAAGAAAAGGCAGAGAACCAGGAAAATGCTGTCTACTTCAGACGTAGGAAAGAAAACCAAAAACCAAAATGCCAATTCTGTAGGAGTTGGGGAAAAATTTTTGACACTAAAGGAAACCGTTTGAGAAAGGAATTTGAGTAACACAGCAAACCTTTTAGAGGGGAACATCAAACTCCTGACTTATTTTTTTTTTTTACATCTTGAGGTCTTTTATTTTCTTTACATTTATCATGCCATGAATTCATAGGGAATGGGTTCCAGCAGTTCGGGCTCCTTTCCATTAGTTCTCACAAAGTGTGCTTCTCTGGGTGGGGCAGGCTGGCGCTTCAGTTGAACCCAAGTACCTTTCTCTTTGGCTTCCTTCTTTTTCTGGTCATTTTCCTTCACACGCTTCAGGAAGCTGTCTCGGCTCTTTGAGTGTTTAATATGCTCAATGTGTAAATTCTCTTGGCAAGAATCTTGCCCTTAACTTGTTTGTTTACAACAATGCCAACAGCATGCTGAGTAACATTGTAGACTCTTCCAGTTTTGCCATGGTAACATTTGTGGGGCATTCCTTTTTGAACAGTGCCCATTCCCTTGATGTCCACAATATCACCTTTTTTATAGATTCGCATGTGTGTGACCAAAGGAACAACTCCATGTTTTCTGAAAGGTCTAGAGAACATATAGCGAGTACCTCTCCTCTTTCCCTTTGTGTTGGTCATTTTGGCAAATTACTGGAAGATGGCGGTTCCGGCCGAAAGGCAAACTCCTGACTTATTTAATAATAAACACGTACCTTGTGGAAACAGCAGGATGGGTTCTTGTAATCCAGGAGTTCAGCAGATAAATGAAGGGAAAAAAAAACCTTCATAGTGAGAAACATAGCTGAGCTAAGTAAAAATGGGCGTTAGGAGAGAAACTTGACCAGGTTCAAAGATAGAAACAGTCTTTGGGAGAGGAAGAGTGAAAATAGTTAAGAATAAGAGCTTAAACCAGGGACGTACTCAATGAAGTGGGAATGAGAAAAAACAGAGGGCTTTACTTGAAAGAGAAAGAAAATCTTTTCCTTTTAGGCTGCGTAGAATTCTGTGAGGAGCGGCCTGAGGGCTGGGTGGGAATATGAGAGGGAAATCAAGCCAGCTGGTCCCAGTATCTCTCCTCAAGTAGAGAATAAGGTCATCAGGTGCAGGTGAGAATGTGGTAAGCAAGAGAGACCGGAAGCTAGAGACTCAAATCCCACCCATCAGCTGTACAGGCTCTGCTGGAATCAATGAATGATTAAGACAAAAAAAAGTTATGAGCATCAGTGAAGACCTGGTGAGAATTGCATGTCAATAATCTGTTTTTTCAGGTCAGCACAGTTCTTTGTTTTTCTCAGGATTGATCTGAGACTCACTAGCCTGAGCAGAGACAGTCTGTTGCTTGTAGAAAACAAGGCTTGGCTGTGAAATTCCCCGTGAATGGCTAGCATACTGTGTTTTGTCCCTTTTGAGCTCCCATAGATTGATTTTATACTGATTTAGGGGTGGGCTTTCAAGATCCTTTTTTTTTGCCAAAATAAAGAATTACATAAAATAGCTATATGTGTAAAAACACCATGGTTCATTGTTTGTTTGTTTTTTATTTTAGAGATTGGTCATTTGATGTAGTACATGCAATCAGGAAAGATTGCCCAAGATTTGTAATTTAGCAAAAGAGATCACTGGGTATCATTTTAGTGGAGTGATAGAAGCTGTCTAATGGATTTTCTGGGGGTTATCTCATTCAATAGGTATGAGTACCTTTAATTCATTTTCTTTTTTTTTAGATTTATTTATTTAGTTGAGAGAAAGCGCATGCGCAATTGTGTTGAGGGGGAGCAGAGGTAGAGAATCTTTAGGCAGACTCCCCACTGGGCCCAGACTGAGCCCCGCGAGGGGCTCAGTCTCAAGACGCATGAGATCACGAACTGAACAGAAACCAGAGTCCCACGCTTAACCTACTGAGCCACCCAGGTGCCCCTAGTTCATTTCCTATTAACCAGACTATTCCAGAAGTTGAAGTTAACTTGTACAAAGCTGATTGTCATGTAAATAATTCTTGTCCATAAAAATGCAAATATATTTCATCTGATACAATTGATTTCTGGGTTCTAGAAAACATGACATCTTATTGCTTTATAGCTTATTACTTAGTTTTATATTTATTAGCAGACTTATTTTAACATTTCCAACTACTTATATACTTTAACTCTCTCCTTTGAGTTATTTTAACATCTTACTGAGTCTTTCATTAATTTACTTGCTACTATCAGCCACACTTTCTAAATATTACAATGCTTTAAAATATTTAAAAATTACAGAGATATATATCATACACATATAATTGTACATACATATAACTGTATCATGGCTCGCTTTTTTGGAAGAACTAAGGCGACACGTGGCTTGAAGTCTCGTGAAAATGTGCCTGCTTTCATAGTCAATGCTAACAATACTTGCTAGTCAGAGGAGTGTTTATTAAAACTGAGGCCTCTTGTCTCACTTTCCTCTCATACAAGATGTACAGACATTGAAAGTAATTATTTGGAAACTTTGATATGGCCGTGGCGTTCAGCCCCATATAATTTTATTACACTGTTTTAAATAAAATAAGTAGTTATAACATTTATAATAATTAATTGATTTTTGTCATATTTTTCAAAGTATCATTCCATACATGACTGAAAATCAGATAAACAAAATACCGGTCCTTCACGGTGCTGGAGATGAATGAGGTTTCAACCTGATTTATCTTACATAAAGTTTTCATACATTCTTCTGGACAACTTTTTATGTGACTGGATAAAATATAAGGTGTTTTAGGAATGAAATGTACGATTCTCCCATCAGTGATAAAAGGCATCACACTGCAGTTATATCTCCAATATAAGAATTAAGCAAAAGAGAAATATTGGCTCAAGAGATGAAAAAAGAAGAGAAGAAAGAAATCGAGACCTACCTATACTATAATCTGGGAGATTAGGAAAAGACCATATAGTAACAAAAATCATTATTTTATCTAGAACCAAGAGCTCTTGGCTTGAGCCACCCTTAAAATCCAAAGAATTTGTTGCCAAATTCTAGCACTATCTGTTCTACTGTGGCATGAAAATCGTCTGTTTTCAGAACTCTAGCGACAAAACCAGTTATTTTATGACTGAAAACAACTCGATTGTTCATTGCTGTTCCCTTCCCACATCCTGCCAAAGAGAATACCTAGCCCAATTTTCTTTTTCCTTCCCTACATTAAAGAAGAAGAATTATACCTGTGGAGAACGGCCAGGTACATTTACATAATAAAGAATCTGGGGCCAGAAAAAAATAAAAACCAAAAACTCAGAGCTGATAGAGGAGCAAGTTTCTAAGGAGTATTGCAGGTCTGCAGTGTTGAAAGGAGAAAGAATTTTATTAGTGTTGTGTTTGGAAACACTTCACTCTTTTTTAAGACATGGAAGTAAAGATTTTAACCCACTTGATGCAACCTGATTCTTGGATTCTATTCCTTCGGTCATAACGCCGTTTTCAGATTGAACCGGTGGCTCTAGGGTATCTAAGAGTAGTGTTCATATAAGAAGAATTTTTGGCAATAACTAAGTACATTTTCCTCAACATGAAGTCTCACTAATGAAAGGTTTTATTTATTAAACCTTGAGTATTTTGCTAATGTTACCGGAGAATAAATTGGCTCATCAAAGTTAATGGCAATAATTTATTTGCATTTCAATCTCCTCTTTCAGGAGCATTTCGACTGGACTGTCACCTTTGACTTTGACTTTGGAATTTTGCTTACAGCAGAGTTCAGAACCATCAAAAGAACAGAAAGAAAATCTGTGATGTACACTATAAAGCCTCTGCATACCCTGTCACTCAGTGCCCTGCACATAGGCAGTGGGAGTCCCCAGAGAGCCAATATGTTCCCAACTGAAAGAGTAGATCATTTTAGATTTACATTGAGCTCTACAATATCTGAAACTAGGAGAAATGCCTAGTTTTAGAAAAGGTTTTGTGATTAAAAAAAAAAATGTTGCCTTGGAATGGAGTCAGGCCAGAAGGGTTACTAAGAAGACCTGAAGTTGAGAATAATGTTAAGAAAGCCCTGAATGCCAGTCAGGAGGGTATTTCAATAATCCAGACGTGAGAGGTAAAGACGTCCATAAGAATGGTGTTTCTGTGAATGGGCTAAATGGGAAGCTTTTAGAAATTGCATGGTAAAGAATAGCAAGTAACTAATGATTACAGTGAAAGTCTAGGAAAAAAACATTAAGAAATGCAAATATGATAGCGTGGAAAATTAGGAAAATGAAGGCCTGTTGAGAGACATTTTTTGTTTAAATCCGAAGACTCTTGCCGCAAGCTCCCTTTTTGGTATTCCATAGCTGAATATCTAAAAGGAGGGAACACCAAAAAATTATGCAACGCTCTTTTTTAATAGAAATGACTTATAATTTCAGTTCCAAATTTTAAAAGAGCAAATAGTAGAACCACTAAAAATATTCACTGCTGCATAAAGAAGCAAAAATTGATTGAACAATAGTAGTAGTCATGGTTACCTGCATGCCATCACCACACTAGGATCATACAATTCATTTCCAAGGATAACACAATTATAGTCTAACATAAGACAAAATAATCTCACAACAAAGGTACAAAAAAACCCCCAAAAAACCAACCCACAGAAACGATCTAAATCAACAAGGCCCATAGCTTCTTAATATAAACTTGCATTCCCTGTGTGAGTAATTCAACTGTTCTATATGCATCCTCTTAATTTTATGATCACACTTCATGTAAATAATGACTAAATTATTCATGGGAGCCCAAGGTATAAAAAGTATTTTTTTCTGAAAAGATATGACCAAATTCAGAAGAGAAACAAAAAATTCACCCTTTCCTAAATAGGTCAGTGTTATAACACCAACTTTTTCATTACTGATGGTTAAGTGTTATTTATAGATCATTTAATTTTTATTGATTTGCTTTTCCTAATACATTTTAAATCTCTAAACATTTACCAATGCCAAGTCCACCAATCCTTGCCTACCATGAAAATAAATTTTGATTTGTTTTAACGTCCTTTATTTTAGAGTATACAGTACTGCATTTTTATATTCTATTGTGAAGTTCCTCTCCTCATATTAGTTACTTGACAAGCTGAACTTACAAATTTCTGCACAATGGCAACACAAAATTGCTCCTCCTGAGATGATGGTATTCACAGGTAGTCAGAGTGGACTCTCCTACATGTTTAAACATAATTGATATAATTGAATTGGCCCCATAAAGAGATGGGTTTTCATCTACGTGATTGATATCGTGGCTATGAAAACAGAACACTATTTATAAGGTGAATAAATTGCATTGAATTTGTGAAGCTTAATATAAGAGGCAGCATGAGGTACTCAATAGAGCACTGGGCTTTGAATTTGAAAATTGAGATTCCATTCTGAGTCTGACACCCATTTGACTTCAGGCAAGTCACTTAACTTATTTGAGCCTAGTTTCTTCAACAGTAAATCGAGGAGCTGATGCTAAATAACTCCTTCTGGCACGAAAACATGATGATTGAACGTAATTCTGACTACTGGTCACATAGCTCTTTGGTTTCCAGGCATTGCCTGTAAAAGTTTCGTGACTATCTTCTCTCTGCCAATTTGTCTCAGCTCTCACCTGCATCGGGCAAGTTTCAGATCACAACTTATCCCACTGAGCACTGTGAACCTCACAAAGTGCAGCATACTCTTCCAAAATATCTGGACAGTGTCCCCCAAAACAACTAAAGGTATTGTTTGGGCTTTCCAAAATCAAATGTCTGGGCTCAGTCTATGGTGACTTAATCCCATCTTCAAGCATAACTCTTTCTTCTTTGGAGAACTAGGTGACATCGCTGCTTCCTAAAGAAGCTAATGAACTTCTGATTCAACCATATACACCCTTTCTGTGCTTTCATAGTTCAGGAAAACGTTCCCAGCTTGGAAAGAGTTAACTATCAATCTGAAAATGAAATTGAGATGCATGTAGTAATATGTCCGCTTCCCATAACTCTGGCCTCTGAAAACTGGTAAGGATTTGGAAAACAGTGCATGAGAGCCATGGGAAAGCAATTCTGATAGGTGACCTCGCGCAAGAACAGCCTCAGATCACCACTGCAGACTCCTTCTTCAGAGTGATACTGAATTCCCCTTCAAGAACCGAGCTGACTTCTGCACTAGCATGGACTCAAGTTGTGCCTCTGGAAAATAGTTTGATCACCTCGTTTTTAGTCACCTCTACCTTTTTTATTATATTGTTCCCAATAACACATTTGGATCCCCCCTTTTTTTCCCCTCAGCCAAATGTTTATTATTCAGAGAGCTAGCTTGCAGATATCTTTTAACATGAGATGGGAAGGCTAGAACTGAGTCAATCCAGGTTAAGAACATGGTACTTGAAGGTAAATAACCCTGGATTCCAGCCCCTTCTCTAGTGGGTTATAAAAAGGGACTTCATCCTTGGTATTATCACTTTTCTCATCTACAAAGTGTTTCCACAAAAACTGTACCTACTCTATGGTGTATGTTATAACCAAATGAGATAATTCACAACACACGTAAAGTGCTTAACACAGGACCTGAACATAGTAAGTTCTCAATAGTAAAGTAAGAGAAATGCAAACACATTACTGAGGAAAAAAAATGAGTTGTATTAGATTTCGTGTATGAATTTCTGAAGATTTGTAAACTTGTTCACTGTGAAGCTCATTAGATTTTCCTATGTTTGCTTTATAGCTTAACTAAAGTAAGCACCAAACTCAAACATCACAACCCTATCTATACATCACACTCAAAAATCTTGTAAGTGTGAGTGGCTTAAAAGTACTTTAAATTTAAATACATGATTAAATTTGTACATTTCCAAATGCTAGTTTAAATTCAGAGAATTTGGCTATTGTGCCCAGTGACATAACAACCCCTTTATCTATAACCAAGACAGTTTGTAACAGTACATTTGGGTAAAAATCTTTCATCTTCAGGGTGCCCGGGTGGCTCAGTCGGTTAAGCCTCTGCCTTCGGCTCAGGTCATGATCCCAGGGTCCTGGAATCGAGCCCTGCATCAGGCTCCTTACTCAGTAAGGAGCCTGCTTCTCCCTCTCCCTCTGCTGCTCCCCCTGCTAGTGCTCTCTCTTCTCTCTGTCAAATGAATAAATGAAATATTAAAAAAAAAAAAGCTTTCATCTTCTCCTTGTCTGCAAATGAAATTGCTTGTTTCTGAACTGCCACTACTTCATGTCAGCGTAGATACGGTCTCCTGACATTTTATGGTACACCCTGCTAATCTTTCCTGAAATTAGTGGGCAAATGGACTTCACGAGGGTAGCAATGTGTTTTCTGGGACATCATGTGTATTGTACCATTATGCAAAGACACTTGTGAGAACCTGCAGAATCCAAGGGATGAGAAGTGGCTTGCCCAAGGCCACAGTGGACTCTGCTAGAACTGAGATCACCGGGTCCTGGACCAGCCATCCTTCCCATCACATCAGTCTCTTGCTGCTCCCCTCACCCTTAATGGAAAGTGGAAAGTGATGCATTCTTACAGAGTATGAAGTAGTAATGAGGTTCCCTTTCCATTTCACCTAAATGAGCCTAGGTAGAGCAGAGAAGTAAGCAATTATCTCCTTTCTTTTCTACCTCGGGTGTCTCTAGAATGTATGAGGTTCTGTTACAAGGACACGTCTCTCCTGTTCCCCTCCCTTCCCAGGACTCTTCTAGAGCTAGACTGAAGCAGTTAACTCAGTTCACAGAGAGGGTCTTCAGAGGACCAGAAGAGAACAGAATTGGCCATAGGGTCCTGTAAAGTCCTCCAGGAGCAAGTATCTATGGAGTCTTGCTTTCCACTCACTCAGTTACCATGTTAGCAATAGAAGATCAATCCTTCTATAGGACTTAATAACTAAAAATTAGGAAAGGTCTTTTACAAGATATATGTGTAGCTTTTTTCAATGTATATTGTATATATTATAGCTGTTTTAGGTTCTCGGTAAATATTTGTCAAATGAATGAGAAGATATGTTTGTACTGTTAGCATTACAGAGCTAATAGCCTGCACTGAACAGAAGCTTCTAGTCCCCTATATGGCGACAACCATATTTCCACTAAAGTTTTTCTTTATCGAGCCTTTACCATTTGTTAGGATATATGGGAGTAATATAACACCAAGTGGTATACTCAGTTTATGTTACAAATAGTAGAAAAAAGGTAACTGTGGGGGCACCTGGGTGGCTCAGTCAGTTAAGCGTCTGACTCTTGATTTCAGCTGAGGTCATGAGATCGAGTCCTGTGTCGGGCTCCATGCTGGGCCTGAAGCCTGCATAAGATTCTCTCCCCCCCCCACCCCTCCCCACTCCCCCAAAATAGGTAACTGTGAGTAAACATGAGAAAATCTGATGTGACCACTATTGATATAAAAAGAATTTGAAGAATCAATGAATTTCATAATTACAAATGATGGTCTTGCCTTAAGGTAAAATACATGTTAACAATGCATCTTTCCTCAAGCCAGACACTGATAATCATGGTATATTTTAAGACAAGTATATTTTATTTTATTTTTTTTTAAGATTTTATTTATTTATTTGACAGAGAGAGACACAGCGAGAGAGGGAACACAAGCAGGGGGAGTGGGAGAGGGAGAAGCAGGCTTCCCACCAAGCAGGGAACCCAATGCGGGGCTCGATCCCAGGACCCTGGGATCATGACCTGAGCTGAAGGCAGACGCTTAATAACTGAGCCACCCAGCTGCCCCAAGACAAGTATATTTTAAATCCAGATAACCACTACCCAGAAAACTCACCTACTTTTTTATTTGTGTCATATATATGAAAATATCTTGAATTAGGACAAAAGCAGTGAAAGGATCTGCAATAACAATTTTGCAGACCCTGATACCTTTCGGGGTCCTCTTGGGACAACTGGATTGTGTTAAATAGCCAATGCCACGCCAATAGAGTTCTAGAACCTTGGATTCTTTCTTAGCAAATAACCTATTTCTCACTCTTACTCAAAGAAATGATGAGAATATTGAATAAATGGGATTTTTCATTTACGCATTGAATAAAAAAGATATTTTAACGTTACATAACACTGAGAGATGAAACAAAGAATCTAGTTGTTGACAAATTTTCAAAGGGACTGGATTAAGTAGAATATTAATTATGTGCCTACAGAAAATATCTGGAAATAAATGTTTTATTTAGCAAGTGACTGTCAGAATATACACAGCCAAACTTCCCTTCTGCTTATCCCTTTGTAATGTTTTTAATTGAATGTTAAAAATTAAATAAGCTTTTTATGAAAAGGAACATTTTGATACACTGATTCATTCATTCCCTGTTCTCCATAAAGTGCTATTTCTGATTTCAAACAGCTATTCATTTTTTACTTATGAAAAATATCAACTATATGAGGCATAAGGCAATAAAAATGCTTTGATTACAATTAATTGTTGTGTGCAATGAATGAGAACTAGAATTCTTTATTAGGAAAATAATAATCAAAGCAGTAGATAATACAAAACAGGTTATGAGAAGTTCTTTAAACATGAATTGCCCTTGTCCACGGTTTTCTTTTTCAATAGTCCAGATTATAAATCCAATTGAAAAAAATCAATCAAAAGTGATGAATAAGTGAATTGTATTATTTTCCTCGAGTTTTAACATTCTCATTAAGTATGCTAGTCTTTAGGCTAAAATAGAGACAGCAACTTTGCATACCATGCATATGGGACATTTTAGTACTGACATAAAAAATGTATTATTTTTATAAGAACATTAGTTAAGTTGTGTTGTGTTTAAATGTTATCTAGTATGCTGGTAGTATGATTCTCTAAAAATAAATTGATAGTCTCTAAAACATAAGCTATTTGTTTCCTTGCAAAACTAGTCGAAGTCTTGTGATTTTTCCATTTCACATTACTCAAATACTATTGTCAAGGCCTCTGTGGTAGGTTGAGAAACTAAGCACAGAAGAGAGAATAAAGTAAACTGACAGCTAAGTACTAATAACAAATGATTGCTTCAGAAGAAAACATCTCACAATTTCCCACATGTTTTCCTTAATGGTTAAACATATTTAGCAAGATCTTGGTAATCTTACTGTAAAAGCCTTTTTACTCTTGCGGAGAAGTATTTGCAGCTAGCAGAGTTAATGCAGGCTCATTAAGGAAGTCACGGCACTACCTGCATTAGGACTCTGCTCTGAGCCCCGGCTGTTAGCCCAGTTATCCCATATTGGGGGATGACGAAAGACCTTGTTCCCAGTCCCTGATTCTCTTGATTTTTTTATGTCTCTGTGACATTACCATCAATTTATCCAGGGATTCTCAAAATTAACCAACCATAAGGGTCCTTCAGGAGCCTCTTAAAATCAGATTTCTAGGTTCCTTTCTCAGGGGACTACGATTTACTTTGGTTAGGGTGGGTCTCCTAAATATACATTTTAACAAGTGGGTGAGGTACTTCTTAGGATCAGGTAAATTTGGAAATAATATCCACTCATCCGCTCTTCTTACCTCCTGAGGATGATCTCTCAACCCTTTGTGATTCCAATCCATTGAGCGTTCTTTCCTGGGCACATCTCCATGCAATTTTCTTCCATCTTTCTTCCCACTTCTGCTTACTTGGGTCTGCACCTATATGCTTTCCTGCAGGGCAAATCTACTTCTCCACTTTCTTCCAAACCAACTGGGATTTGAGAATCTTCCCCTAAAGCGATGAGGATTGTGGATAGGAAATGAGGGGAGGACTGGCTAGGATTATATGGACAAGGAGCATACTAGAAATAACAGATGCTCAAAGCGGAAAAAGACAGGGAACAGAGCAGGGACCTCAGCAGGAAGACGCAAGTTTACAAAACAGGGTGGAGACCTAAGGCTGTGGCCAGTGACACTACATGGAGGGCATAGTGCCCTGTGCCAGGGCAGGATGATAAAGGACAGACAGTCTGCTCCAAGAGGGATAGGCTAACAGGGCACTAAGACAGGTACACAAACAACTGTCATTCAAGACAGAATATAAGAAAGTCTCAAAAAAATAAAAATGTTAAGGTACTAGCATTCTGAAGAGGGAGAGATCTCAAATATTTGAGGGGATTCAGATCAACTTAATGGCAAAGTGGCATTTTTTTTTAAGATTTTATTTATTTATTTGAGAGAGAGAGAATGAGAGAGAGCACATGAGAGGGGGGAGGGCCAGACGGAGAAGCAGACTCCCTGCCGAGCAGGGAGCCCGATGTGGGACTCGATCCAGGGACTCGATCCAGGGACTCCAGGATCATGACCTGAGCCGAAGGCAGTCGCTTAACCAACTGAGCCACCCAGGCCCCCAATGGCAAAGTGGCATTTAATCTGAGATGTGTCCAATTGTGAAAGGCGCAATAGGGGAGCAAATTGTTTTGTGAGAGGGAATTAATTAATCAATGGCTGCATGAATTAATCAGTGAACAAATGAAATGAATTAAAGCAAAAATTAGTAGCACAAATATAGCCTATCATTTCTGGGATAAGTGATTTTTTTCAGGTTTCTGGGTGGCTGCTCTCACCCATAGAGATGACACTCTTGAAGGCAATACAGATGTTGGCATCCCATAGATATTTTAGACAAAATTTTTTGGGATATATCTCACATGTAAGCATTTGGGAGCATCATTACGATTAGAATTAGAACTTTAGTTCCTATCTACAAACAAGGAACAACTTTTAGCAACCTCTTTAATAGGGATTCTATGGTTCTATCATTAAAAAATAAAAAATTATGTAGTAATTTAAATAAAACTCCTTGCCTTTCAAAGAAATATTATCATTTTCTTTGAAGCCCGAAATGAGGCTGAGCCACAGCTAGGAAAAGAAGACTTGTGAAATTAACATATTTGTGAAATCAATCACATCCCTATTAACTGAGTGTAATGATAACCACAAAATAAGGTGACCACTTTAAATGTGCAAGTGATGATAAACAGTAAAAAAAAAAAAAACATATTAATTTAATGGTTGATTAGATTATCCTTCAGGTACATTTCAAATCTAGTTCTAGTTCTGGGTGAAACAACTATTTTGTTAATCATTTGGGATAGTGGCCTCCAGCTCACACTTTAAGCATTCCAAGTGCATATCAGTAAAACACATTGCTTTTCAAAGGTTATGCAGGCACCACATAAGAAATATAGCCAGTGGTATTGAATTAGTTTATATGGTGACAGATGGTAGCTATATTTGTGGTGAGCAGAGCATAATAGACTTGTTGAATCACAATGTTGCACACCTGAAACGAATGTCACATTGTGTGTCAACCATACCACAATTCTTTAAAAAAATTTAAAAAAGAGTTGGGGCACCTGGGTGACTCAGTCGGTTAAGCCTCTGACTCTTGATTTTGGCTCAGGTCATGATCTCAGGGTCATGAGATCAAGCCCCACATCAGGCTCCACCCTCAGTGGGGAGTCTGCTTGAGATTCTCTCTCTCCTTCTCCCTCTGGCCCTTCTCCCCTCCATGCACTAGCTTGCTCTCTCTCTCTCTCCCTCTCTCAAATAACTAAATAAATCTTTAAAAAACAATAAATAGAACAATTTTTTTAAAAGAGTAAAGAAAAGTTATGCAGAACATTTTTTTGGCTTAAGTTTCTACTTTAGTTCCAGGTTGTTAACATACGGTGTTATATTAGTTTCAGGTGTGCAATATAGTCATTCAACACCTCCATACACCCGGAATACTCATCACAAGTGCACTCCTTTTTCACCCATCCCTGTCCCCCTTGCCCTCTGGTAACCATCAGTTTGTTCTCTAGAATTAAGAGTCTGTTTCTTGATTTGTCTCTTTTGCTTCATTTTTTTCTTAAATTCCACATATGAGTGAAATTATATGGTATTTGTCTTTCTCTGACTGACTTATTTCACTTAACATTATACTCTCTAGTTTCATCCATGTCGTTGCAAATGGCAAGATTTCATTATTTTTTATGGCTGAATAATATTCCTTATGCAGAACATTTTTAAGAAAGAATTGCATTCAGTGTGCTATAGCATATCCAGTTTACACACACACACACACACACACACCATTTACCATACCTGTCTGTTGAGTCAGAAGGAAGGAAACTACAGATGTGGGTGTCTTCTATCCCAAATGTCATGGTAGCAAGGGCCTCAGTTCTGGCTCGGTCTCAACCCCCTCTGCACTTAATATTTCACTATGTCAAGATTTTCCAATTCCTCTTGAGGTCACTCACATGTTTGCTACTTCATAGAATACTGATACATTTTTTCTTTGTCATTCTATATTGTGAATATTCAAAATCATTTAATAAGAAAGGAGCCACATTATAGTTTTAAAGTAAATAAAATGTGATAGCCAGACTCTTTGCATAGAGCACAGAGTTCATATGCTGCCAAATGTAAATTTTATAATTAAATGGTATACTTCAAAACCTCCCATTCAGAGTTATCATCCACAAGTAGAACATACTGGTTCAAGTAGGCATGGTAAAGGTAATGTCAACAGATGATTAAAAAAAAAAAAAAAAACTTGAGGAGAATAGATGACTGTGTCTGTTCACTAAATTGTGTCAGAAGAATATTCAAGGAGGATTAAATATGAGGAGGAATTGCAATCAGGAACCAGTAAACAAGAACGACAGAAGAGAACACTCTGGGCGTGAACACTAGCAACAGAGTGGCCCAGCAGAAATTCACGCAATAGTCCTCCCAAAGGAGGAAAGGTTTCACCTTACATAATGCAAGTTCCTTTAGGCAGAAACATATAAGGTCACTATTTTATGTGGAAAATAGAGGAAGGAGGTACAAGATATTTCCTTTGAAAAATGCACCTAATTTGTGGTCAGGGAAACTTTCTTTCTCCTTTTATGAACATCACGTTAGAATGGTGCGCTTGTAAAAAAAATGAATGAACCAATAATACATATTATCTATTAAAGTCCAGAGCTTATTCAGATTTTCTTAGTTTTTACTTAATGCCTTTTTCTATTCCAGGGTTTCATCCAGGATATAATGGTAAGGTTTCTAGGCTAGGCCACAAAGGCCTATTTAGCCCAGAATACGGTTATAAGAGTGTATATTTGCAAATAAAAATAATAGAAAGTAATATTAGTAAGTACAAAGGGAAAACATTAAAACATTTAAGTAAGAAGAAGTGTTGTATTCATCTTAGATATAGATGCTTAGGCAAAGCTGAGAGAGGTTGAGAGTAGCAAGTCTATTAAATGCAGAGAAACATCTGTGAAGGGGAGAAGCAGCATGGTGACTTCTGAAATTGCTGGAACACACAGTGTGTTGTAGAGTGGATTTTAATGAGCCTGGACAGGCAAGCAGCGACTTAATTACTGTAGGCTTTATATGCCATACTAAGAAGATTGGCTTTAAGTTTAGAAGAATGAGGAGCTAATGAACAATTGTATGCAAAGGAATGGCATGATCTAATTTGTGTCTTACAAACATCACTCTGATGACCATCTTAAGGATGGAGAGGAGAGGGGTGGCAATGGAGGCAGGATAAATTAGGAAAATACTGAAATGATGAAAACACTAAATGAAGGCCTCAACTAAGTCAAAAATCCAAGAGCCTTGAGGAAGAGTGGTCAGACATGAGAGATGATAGACACTTGTGCTAATGATTAGTTGCTCTTACTGCAGTGAAGGAGGAATGAACCTCTATGATTTCCCTTTTACTGGTTTGAGAGATGAAGAAGTTAGAGTGGGCAATGGTTGGTGCCGTTATTCAAGAGAATATGGTAGGAAGGCAGTTGGGAGGAAAATGTAACAAGTACTTCAAAAACATGATTTCCACCAAAAGTAATCTTACCTTTCAGTCATAAGTCAGGTATTTTTATGATAATTACTAGTGGCAGTGATTTTCCTAAGATATCTGGAAGAAAATGGACAAGAGAGAAGAGTACAGAGGTGTTATGGAGAATTCATATGTATGTATAAAAAAAGATTATCAAAGGGCGCCTGGGTGGCTCAGTTGGTTAGGCGACTGCCTTCGGCTCAGGTCATGATCCTGGAGTCCCAGGATTGAGTCCCGCATCGGGCTCCCTGCTCGGCAGGGAGTCTGCTTCTCCCTCTGACCCTACCCCCTCTCATGTGCTCTCTCTCTCATTCTTTCTCTCAAATAAATAAATAAAATCTTTAAAAAAAAAAAAAAGATTATCAAAGATTTACCTTCATAAGGATAAGCAGTGCCACAGAAAAGAAATGAGATAAAGATAGCACGCACTGGATATCCCTGAAAGGGGAAAAAAGCGAGCGACCGACACCCAGTGAGTCAGCAGACCAGGCTCTAGGCAGGAAATGGCTCCTTCAGTACAAGTGGAGCATAATGGGATTTAGGGAGAGGATTGCCCAGGGGAAGAAATGCGGAGGGGGTTGTTGGCTTCATACAAAATCAAACTTGAGTCAGATGCATGTTTTTAGGATTGTAGAATAACATATTTTAGTTGTGATTTCTACTCATAAGGGTTTCCTAGGGATCTCCTTGCGGTATAATTTGATAAAATTAAAATCTTCCTCACCAGTTAGATAGTATGTCTATTATGTGCTCTCTCACTGCAGTGTATTCTATTTGTGATTTAGACTTCATCACGGCATGTAATAACTACTTTTGTAACAGAGGTTCAATTTTCTAACCACATAATCTCATCTTTGATCCATCTATTTTCCCACTTGGAAATCAAAGATGTTCTGTTTATGACACCTCTACCTTCCCTCTCTCGTTCATTCTCCTACTGCTTCCCACACTTGTGGGTATAGAGAGAATAGAGCCAAGCAATAGAAAAACAAGTAATGTGCCAAGATCTCTGTAAATCTGAAGCTCTAGAAGGACTAGTCAACACTCACTACCTATTTTTCTGCCAGGAAACAAAATAAAACAAATGACATTATCAACAACAAAATCAAACCATCAGATATTTCTTCACGTGTGTGTTGGTCGGTTCCAGTCCAGAAGGTGACAAAGAGCCTGAAAATAATTTTCTTACTTTGTTTCTTCTCTGTGTAAAATGGATCCATGGGAAATTGATAAATAGGGTAAGTTTTTATACACTTCTCCTATGTTAACCTTATTATACTTATGAATATGATAAAAATAAATTAATGTGATTAAGACAAAGCAAAAAGAAATCCAATTTAATGAAATAAGTGTTTTCAAGAAACTGTAATGGTGTGAAGGCCTGAGAGAGCTCGACATGGGTGGGAATAGTGAGAAAAGTAATAAAGTGCAGGCACAGGATATGGGTGAGGCAAAATGGCAGAAAATGAGCCCAGTAACGTGGGTTGAGATGGACTGTACAAGACCTTGAACATCAAATTGAGGAGTGTAGTTTTTGCCCAAGCTCTAAGCACTTGGGAAATGATTTTATACATAATTATTTCACAAGGTCATTTTTTTTGGTAGGTAACTGTGTGAGTAGTGTGGAAAATGAACTAATACTAAATATGAAGAAAAATGTAGGAAAGAGATTTAAAAAAGGAAACCATGCATCCAGAGCCAATGACCTATTTCTCTGAGGCTGGGACAGGCAGGAGGACTGAGGAGATCAGACGTTCCCAATAGCATGAGAAACTGGCAGGGCCCTGTCCTGTCAGGTTTAAAGAGTGCTCACACTTGGTTGTTAAAGCTTCCATCAGACTGGTGGAATTAAACATAGAGCAAAACGTTATGTGTTTTGAAAAATTGTAACTCTCTGACCAACTGTGGTATATAAAGACTTAGAAGTACCTCAGAGGCACCTGAGTGGCTGCCAAAGAAATAAAAGGGAAGGGGGCTAGAGACAGATTCTGAGATGTGCACTTTGCCACCCTTGCTTGAATCATATGCAACTCTTTTGCTGTTGATTTTAATTTTACATACAGGACCTCTGATTAAGACTTTGATGGAAGAAATAATTCCATGGTTAAAAAACAACATTGAAAACCAATGGTGTGCAAGGCCTCTATTTTCCAAAGCAGATTTTAAAAATTTTCCTTTAGATGTAATTCCTAAAGCATTCTTGATCCTAAGAGATTTGTTTATTATTATCAAAATAGCTTTTTGAAACACTTGTGAATTGTCTTCAATTTTCTCATTTTTCCATAAAGATTTTTCCATGAACCATAACAGGTCTGTGAACAACCACTGAAATGGAGCTTTAGCAAAACATATAGATTCCCCAATGTGATATTTACAGCATGTCCCAACAGTGAAGATCAGATGTTTGGAGTATGTTGCCTTCAATGTCAAGATGCTTTCAGGAGCTTTTTCTGGAAATAGTTTTCTCAGGTTAAAATTGTGGCTTTGTCTTTCTCCTAGCAAAATTTTGGACTACATTAAGTAATCTCTGTCTCACTGCAGTTGTTCTATCTCCAAAATGTGGGTAATAATAGTATCTCCTACTTAGAGTGAGAGCAAGGACTGAGTATTTGGAGCAGTACCTCTTCCAGGTAGGAGCTATGTTATTGTTCACTATTATTATTGGCATTAATGTAAGCCTTGGGTCTTATTAGAAAATGGAGCCAGTTTTTGGGCTTTCTTTATCAGCATCTGCTCAGATTAGTATGCCATCTGGCAAGTTGTTTATTTGCTTATTGTGTGTCTCTCCCTACTGTAATGCATGCTCCCTGAGAGTAGTTTCAACTGTTTTGTTTTTTGCAGTATCTCCAGCATTTAAAAAGGTGCCTGGAAAATAATAGGAACTCAGTAAACATTTGTTGAATGAATGAATGAATGAATGAATGAATGAATGAATGAATGAATGCTTATTCTACTGAACTGAAACTAATTCAAGTGTCCTTTCAATGTGTCATGTATTGATACTCCTGGAAATCGTACAAAAAATTCGAAGTCTGGGAAAGCAAGGAGACAGATTATTTTTTTTAATTTATTATTATTTTTTGAGGGCCTTAGGGACAGGGAGAGAGAACCTCAGGCAGACGCCATGCTGAGTGTGGAGCCCAAAGCGGGCTCTATCTCACAACCCTGAGATCATGACCTGACCTGAAATCAAGAGTCAGACAACCAACTGGGCCACCCAGGCACATGGAAGACAGGCTTTTAAAAGAGGAGACTAGGCAATTGCCTAGATGAATGGAAATTTGGAGCCAAAATCTAGAGGGTTTTTGAAAAGCATAGCTGTGTGCAGTGTGGTGGAATGCCCCCTTTCCCATCTCTTCAAGACACTTTGGTAAAGCTTAAATTATTTTTTAAATTTTTTATTTAAATTCAATTAGCTAACAAGTAGTACATCATTAGTTTAAGATGTAGTGTTCAATAATTTATCAGTTGGTTCTAACACCGAGTGCTCATCACATCATGTGCCCTCTTAATGCCCATCACCCAGTTACCCCATCCCCCACCCACCTCCCCTCCAGCAACCCTCAGTTTGTTTCCTATAGTTAAGTGTCTCTCATGGTTTTTCTCTCTCTCTGATGACTTAAATTATTTTAAAAGATTTTGGAAATCCTGTGGCATAAGATCTTTGGAGACATGCCCTTGCAGAGCAGGCCATCATGTAATAGTAACATGACTGCTTTTTTATTTTTTTTCTCTGCTGTTGTGCATGATGGGTTTACATTCAAATTCTACTTCAAAGTGTTCTGTATCATCACTAAATTAAATATTTAGGAACAGTAACTTTGGGTGGGAAGACAGAAGGTCTGTGAGCTTTTAGGTACTTTATAATTTTCTAGGTTTTTTGACAATTTTAGCAAAATTATTATCCTAAATTTTCTTTTTCTTTTTTTAAGATTTTTTATTTATTTTTTGACAGAGAGAGAAAGACAACAAGAGAGGGAACACAAGCAGGGGGAGTGGAAGAGAGAGAGAGAAGCAGGCTTCCCGCTGAGCAGGGAGCCTGATGTGGGGCTCAATCCCAGGACCCTGGGATCATGACCTGAGCTGAAGGCAGGCGCTTAACAACTGAGCCACCCAAGCGCCCCATCCTAATTTTTCTTAAGAATTGGTCAATTTTTGGAATTTGGTATTTAGAATCAAGTTGATTGTAAATGTCATGAAATCGTTTAAAAAACAATTTCACTTGCATGTTTTGGTGTGCTAAAAGTCATAAAACAAATGCATAACCATCATCTTTACACATTTAATGAATATGAAAGAGCTGCTATGAAAATAGGGAAAAATTATAATAATACTGCCATTTCATTTGACAGAAACACCCTGTGTCCTATTATATTTCAGAATTTTCTAGGATTGAATTCATTTGTCAGAAGGCAGTTAAATAAAATAAATTATTTTAGCATCTGATGAAAGAATTAAATCACTCAGATTTAAAGACATTAACTCAAGCATAGCAAAAATTAAGTGTGAGATAATATTACTTATGATGAATTTCATGTAAGATGAAGAATCAATGAGGCAAAAATGATTTTATAAAGAAACTATAATAGCATAGAAAAATATTTGTTATAATATTAAGTGAAGAAATCAGTCTATACATATATTATATAATCAAAACTATGAAAAATCTGCTGAGGAAAAAAGCCTAGAATAAACACATCTAATATTATATTGACAATAAAAGCTTTTGAAAGAGAGCCAGATCACTATTTCCTTTCAAATTTTTTGTCTCCATTGCCCAGAATAAATCCTAATTCATTTTATAAGAGTAAGATCAAGTAAATACATATTTTTAAATGAATAAAACAGCCTTCATCTTATAATGCCATTGCTTTTCTCAAAACATTCTATGAGACCCTATATTTCTATTTATACATTATAGAGATGTTCCAGCACGTATGTGAATTTCCACATGTTTGAAAAGAGCAGATGCTTTTTCTGGTTGCTTTATTAGCACTTTTTTGGGAAGCTGGATGGTAAGCTTTGTATGAATAGTTGGAAAGTGACAGCAATTCCACATTATCTTTAGTGCAGGAAGGAACAATTCTTTTTGGATCACTGACCTTTTTCTTGTTCATTGAATTATGCAGGCCAAGTAGCTAGTACAAAGGTAATAGTTCATTTTACTAGTTCTGAATTTAATCAACTGTTCTTTTCTTCTTCTTAAACTTTTTGTTGTTGTTGTCAAATGTTAACCTCACCTCATCCTGACTTTGCAAAACACTAATCTGATCTTTAAGGATTCGGTAAGGTTAGCAATCTGGCTCAAATTTTCTGAACTTCAACATTCTTAGGAGAGAAAGGTGATTCAAGTGATTTGTAAACCAAGGAATAAGCAAATTTATACAAAGAAACTAGTGTAGTTTTGTCATACCTTCTTCCTAATGGTAATAAAAACATTTAGAAAAAATAAAAGCGATGTTTCCTACGTTTTGAAAGCATTGGAATTTAAATGTCAGATTTCATAATGCAAAAAATATGTGTAGAGAATACCAGAAACCTAAATATTTATAAACTAGCATTTTGTAAGTAATTCAGGCATTCCTTATGCTGCACTGTTTCCTTTTAGAAAATCATGGGGCCTTTGTAACAACACCAACAATTAAATGCAACAAAGAAAATTATCTTCATTTTCACTCTAGAAGTTTAAAAAGTATAAATATTATTTTATGACTAGAATAATCCCCTCACAAATTTCTATGAACTCAGAGAAGTACTCTATGGCTATTATAAACAAAAGAGTTATACAAGCCCCAAAGTTTAGTTTTCTGATTAAAAATAAGAATTGTCAGGGCACCTAGGTGGCTCAGTTGGTTAAGTGGCCAGATCTTGATTTTGGCTCAGGTCATGATCTCAAGGTTGTAAGATTGAGCCCTGTGTAGGGCTCTGACGTCAGTGGGAGTCTGAGATTCTCTTTCCCTCTGCCTCTGCCCCTCCCTGCACCGTGCTCATGTTCTCTCAAGCTCTCTCTCTCTCTCTCTCAAATAAATAAATAAATAAATCTTTTTTTAAAAGTTACTAATCAGGGGCGCCTGGGTGGCTCAGTCGTTAAGCGTCTGCCTTCAGCTCAGGTCATGATCCCAGGTTCCTGGGATCGAGTCCCGCCTGGGGCTCCCTGCTCAGCGGGAAGCCTGCTTCTCCCTCTTCCACTCCCCCTGCTTGTGTTCCTTCTCTCGCTGTCTCTCTCTGTCAAATAAATAAATAAAATCTTTAAAAAAATAAATAAAAAAATAAAAAGTTACTAATCAATTGACTTTGAGTTAATGAAAAATAAGATTATCCAGTTGTGCCTGAAATACACGTGCCATTTCAAAAAAGAGAGTTCCTCTCCTACTGGTAGTGAAAGAGGAAGTCAGAAAACTTACCCACTGCTGAGACAGGTGGGACCCTAAGCTAGAGGTCTGAGAGCTGCTCCTGGGCAGCAGGCAGCAAGAACACAGACACTTAGATCCTGCAAACACCAGGAACTGAATGCTGTCAACAACTTAAATGAGCTTGGAAGCAGATTCTTTCCCAGAGCCTCTAGGTAAGAGTCCAGCCAGGGTGCTACTTTGTGAGACCCTGCGCAGAGTACCCAGTTGAGCTCACCCTGATTTCTCATCTACAAACCTGAAGAGATAATTAGATGTTGTTTTAAGTCACTAAACGTGCTAATCTGTTAAGACACCATAGGAAAGTAATACAGAAATTTAAATTGTTTAAACCTGGACGGGACCTTAAATAAGCATAGATTCTCTCCTCAGTCTAAGATGTAAGGAAAGACTGGTAGGGGGGGCACCTAGGTGGCTCAGTCCGTCAAGTGTCCAACTTGGGCTCAGGTCACAATCTCAGGATCCTGGGATCAAGCCCCACATCGAGCTCCCCGCTCAGCATGGAGTCTGCTTGTCCCTCTCCCTCTGCCCTTCCCACTTAAAAGATTTTATTTATTTGAGAGAGAGAGAGAGAGAGCGCGCATGCAGGGTGCAGAGGGAGAGAGAATCTCACGCAGACTCCGCACTAAGCACAAAACCCCACTGGAGCTGGATCCCATGACCCCAAGATCATGACCTGAGCTAAGACCAAGAGTTGCACACTTAATTGACTGTGCCACCCACGTGCCCCAATAAATAAAATCTTTGGAAAAAAAAAGAGAAAGAAACACTGGTAGGAGGGAGGTGACCTCTGATTAGGACAGTTACACAGCACTGTAAAGTGAAAAAAAGAGTTATTGTTTAACCACTGATTTGAAAAATACTGTTTTAAAGCAATATAATATATATAAAACCAAATTTTTAGAAGAAGGGATTGAGGATTTACTAGGATTCTTTAGTGTCACTTAACACACCAATGGCTAGGTCTCATGTTGAATATTTCCCCATACAGTCCTTTCCTAAAATTGGAATCAGAAAGAAAGAGGAGCCGATGTAGAGGAAGGAAAAGAATAGCCAGGGTTTTATGATCCCTGAGGATTGTGGGAGAGTGAAGCAGAAGAGGGAGATAAATGTCAGGATTCTCATTTTCTTTCTCATTTTAGAAACATCACCTCAAGGATTCTTTATGTTTAGCTCTTTATTTCACACTGTTAAATAAAAGGCCCTCATGGATTGTGGCCCAATCATATGTGAACCTGGAAGTGTGAAATGTTGAAGCAAAAAGCCCTGATATTTAGCACTCTTGACCCATTCTTGATTCCCATGTGGGGGGATGGGATCCTAGATCCTCTGAGGGGCTGGCTGAAGATCGTGGCTTAGACACCTACTAGATAGACTACCAGGGCAGAGCCAGGTACCCCAGCAGCAAGGCTGTGGGATGGATTCCCTATAGAAGGTCAAGAGTCATGCCCATGGGAGCATCCACATTATCCATTGAGTCTGCTCAAGGAAGCTTCCAGAGGATCACTGACTTCAGTCACAATGGTTTTATACTGTACAAGGGGACCACAACCAGGGGAATCCATTCACATGGTAAATCTGTACATTTACTATGACGATTTTCTGACAGAAGGAAATCAAGTGTCTTAAGGAAGGGATACTTTTATGAACATATATAAAGGCATCATAATTTGTTTCCAAACAAAATTTGGAAAATAACACAGCATACTTTTTTCAAAAATATCCAAAAATAATTCACAATAATTATTGAATCAAATCTTATGGTTCCCATGATGTATTCAAGAAGATCATACTTCTACAATAGATATTCTAATAAATATCAAGATTTGGTAAGATTGAAAATATTTACTGCATATTTGTTAAATGAAAATATGTTACACAACTACATATATAATACCATACTAACATTTTTTTTAAATACTAGAAAGGTGGACAACCAAATAATACCAGTTATAACTGGTTGGAACCATTATAGATGATTTATATTCTTTCCATTTCTCTGAATTTTCCAAATTTGCCATTAGTTCATAATAAAAAATTATAAATAGAAGAGAGAGATAGATCGATAGAAACCATGACAAAATTTCTTGTACTATCATCCTAAGAGGAAAGATCAGGGAGAGGGAAGAATGAGGAAGAATGTAGTTTCAAGCGACCAGCTTTAGGTTTTCCAGCGATTCCTTGGTCAGGGCTCCATTCTGAACATATCCATGATGCTAGTTCACTAAACTAATCAGGGGTTTCTTCAGTGGTTCATGACAACTCTGCTTTGATTTCTCCCCACAAAAGAGCAAAATGTAGGTTAGCTTTAGATATCACTACATATCACTTGACAAATGGCCACTGGAGACATCTGACTACAGTTATGTCCATATTCTAAAAATATCAGGTGCGAGGCCAAACAGCATTCTTGACCGTTTTTCTTGGGTAGCCTCTCTAAACCTGCACATACTATCGCTCTTGAGTGGAGCAACAAGAGTTACAGCTCAGACTATTCCCTGAGAGCTTAGTCTTGAGAGAATTTTCACAGTTGTCTGTGTCCCTAACAGTGGGAGACACTAATCCAAAAAACGCCATGATGAGCGTGATGTTTAGTCCTCTTATTCACGGGCAATGCAGGTGGAGGTTGACTCACTCTTGACATGGTCAAAGTCATATTTCCTTTGAAATTAACTAGTGTAATGACTGGCTGCCCTGGAGATAAAATAAAACCTAGGGAACTTACAACTGAATCAAGAATCTCTGAGGGCAGGACCTATGCATCAGTATTTTGGAAAAGTTCACCAGGATATTTTTAGGTACACTCAGCCTTGGAAACCAATAATTTAATGGGAGCTCTGTTCCTGTGCATACATAGAGAGAACAGTCTTAATTTTTGTTGTATGAACCTGTTAAAAGATTTCTTCTCTCTCCTCCCCAAGTTTCCTTTAGTCATACCCATATCAACTTTCCTTCTTCCTACAGAGATAACCTTCTTTATCCGATGCCATTCCTAGTTCCTGCGGTTGCAGAAATAACATTTTCAAGGAGATTTCATCAACAGTCCATCAAATGCTAAAGCTCCACATCATTTTGTTGTTGTTTATCAAGAATACTGAAAGTAGTATTAAAATAATTCCTTGTAATTGACATAATTCCTCTTAACAGACTAGCTGTGAACTTCCTACTCCCTTTGTCTGATCTCTGCTCCTTTTGTTATTCTAATAAAGCTCTGCAGTAGCTATTGTTATAATTAAGTATTTATGCTATATACACATCCATGAATGCATAATGCTCTTTGCCTATTTGACAATGGTGTTTAAACTGTATGCTCCCATATCAAGTATCATTATATGCAAAAGAGAGCAGCAAATCTCTCTCTTGTTGACAAACAATTCAGACAATGACTCTGAACAACCAAATCTCCGCAATACAAACAAAGCTTTGATCTATCCCTGGTGATATTTTATTTTCATTCCTCATCTCATTTGTTTGTCATTGGAATCCATCCTCTCATGATACAGAGAGCTTTTCTCTGTTTCTCTTTTATGAATGGTAAGGTTTTTAGTATGTTCTTACTCTTTAGGCTACAAACGAATTTTGTTTGACAAAGTAATAAAAAATGTGTTCTCATAATAAAATTTAAGTAGAAAAAGGGAGACTAATGATTCCTTAGAAAGCTAGACTGTTGATGTTTATTATATTCCTATCATTCCTATCCGGAAATGTTAGGTTTTTAAGCAACACGAAGACATATGGACATAGTTGCTTTATTTATGTGCTTGGAGTCCAGTTCAGGAAATTACATTTGAAAATTGTACACTTGAAAATTCTAAGAACAATGTAATATAAATTCTATACAAATCAGGCTTTTAGCATGTGCACTCTAAAATAGTGGCTGTTGTCTTCAGGGTGTGCTTGATTGCTCTGTGGAGGGAGCTAGAGCTGAAGGACACTTGGAAGGAATTATAAAAATGTACTGGTAAAGAAGAAAATGTCATACAAGTGTAACAGTCAAGCGGTTGAAGTCATGTAAGTAACCACCTTAGAGGAAAAGCATGAAAAAAACAAACCAAAAACAGATTATATTACATAGAGCTCTTTGAAAAGGGATTTTGAATAACAGACCCAAGGAAAGGAATGACTCAAGTTTCTTCAAGGTAAGGAATTATCACCATTACTTCAAAAATTGATTTACATAGAAATGAGGCACTTTACAATTTTACTTATTCATTTGAGAGAGACAGAGAGAGAAAGTGAGCAGGAGGGAGAATCTGATGCAGACTCCACACTGAGCTCAGAGCCCGACAAGTGGCTTGATCCACGACTGCAAGATCATGACCTGAGCCAAAACCAAGAGTCCGGTGCTTAACCAACCAAGCCACCCAGGTACCCCATTTCTTTTTTAAGTCTAACTATTTAGTAAGTATTCCACTTTGTCCAAATCTGTTCAGCTTTGGGTCCACTTTTCTTTTGGGGGACGAAATAGGTCTGACAGAAGGCCTCAAGGTCCAGAAGTAGGTTGGGGGGTAGAAGAAATGATAGATACTTAAAGATCCAGATACCGATCATGATGAGAGCAAAAGCAGATTGGTATCTAAGGTGAGTCAGAAATGAATACTAGAGGACGTACAGCAAGTAAAAGGGAATCTAGGGGCAGGGGACAGAAAAACAAAATCTAATATGGAAGATAACAACAGGGAAGAAAGCAAGCTACAGAGCAGAGCAAGGTGAAAGAGGGAATCTGTTTATGTATTGGGATCCCTGGAGTTTTCCTTTATTGGATACATGGTTCTCCAGCATATTAGGGGGACTGAAATGCTCAGCATTTGTGTAGGCAGTGAGCATTAAACACTTTGGGAAGGTGTTTCATTTTACTTCTTTGGATGAAAAGCTACACACAGCAAAAGCAAGAAAATAAATTGGCATTATTTGTTTTTGGGGGGAGGAAGGAAGTTCCACAATTACTAAAAAGAAGGTGAATCACAAATCATCAGTAGTCATTAGCTCCATTTTGCTCTAAAGAGGTTTGGAGGTATGAGAAGGAATAAATTGACTGAGGGTGTTAGAAAGTAATTACTGTTGGAATAGGACTAGTAAAGGCAGAAGGAATTTAAACAATTAGGCAGTCTGTCTTGGCTCTGTTGCTTTGAATATTATATTCATGTATTTTATGACTATCAGAGCCTTTATGTTTGCCAGGACTTGCATATGCCCTAACACATTTTATAAATGGAGGACCCAGCCAAAGAAATAAATTATTGGAAATTATATTTCCAGTTACATGGGAATATTTGAGGCACAGGATGCATCATTTTGAAGGAATACTTAGGTCTACTGGTTCCTATTAGACGAAAGTGTATGCTCCCACAATGATATGGTTTACACCTGAATTTACTTCTGCTTCCACTCCATTAATCTTGGCAAGTATGCAATCAGTTTGTCAATGAGGAAGAATCAATGCATCACCCATGGTGGTCATAGAACGTTTTTATACTGCCAAAAGGTATGTGGTCCCCATGCCCATAAAAATCCTGTAGTACTTCTGATTCTTGCCCCATGTGGAAGGCATGTCAATTTGCATCTTCCCATTAAAGGAGGATCTAACTTTTTAGCTTGAATTTTTGTGTTTCTTCCTTTTCTGTATTCGTAATCTTCCTAAACCAAAGAAGTAAGGACAACTAGCTTCTACACATGAGCTAACCATGAAGGAGATTCTTTTGTGTGTTATAGTCTGACAGCCCCATGAATAAGGGGGAGTCATCAAATCACCTCTCTGCCCTTCATGTCCTCTATGTCGTGGCCTTGTGTCTCAGACAAGCAGTTCTTTCCTCTAGGCCACAGACTACTGCCAAGGAGAGTCCATGGGGAGAAAACGTATGGTGAGGGGAGTGTCTTGAATTTTTAAATAAAAATAAATTTATATTTTCAGAAGTTGGGTTTTATTCTGAGATGACATCCTTTCTACACTTTATTTTAAAAATATCCTTCATAAAATGATGGAGATAATGGATGCCCTTTTTTTTTTTTGCTGGTTAAACAAACATAAATATTTAATGATCTTGCAGAGCAATATAAAAAACAATTTCTAATATTTTTTGGAAACATGTTAGTTCACTAATCCATATACCAATAAACCACTACTATAGACTATAGGACTTTTAAAATAGAGGTATTCAGACATCTCAAAGAACAATAAAATATAAATGTAAGTAATAATAATAAATATAAATACATATAAATAAATATAAAATATTATAAATTTAAAGTACTCATCTTGGCAGTCAAGTGAAAATTGAATGAAAGCAAAGAGTGCCTCTGATAAATTTAAGACCATTTCAACATTGGGGTTAAGTTCAAGGCAGACCATTTACTGCATGCATACATTATCCCAGGGATGGAAATATATATATACACACCCTGTCCTCAAAAGGGTCACCTTCTAATCAAGGAGATGGACAGGCAATGGACAATTACAATAAAGTTTAAGTGATATATTTAGAAGTATTTTTTAAAGGTTCCTAGGAATTTAGAAGAGGAAAATATTGCCTACTTGTTTATGGGAAGCGTCACAGAAAGCTTGAGTCATTTAGCTCCAGAGAGATGACTTGGAATGTAATAGGCAAGGACTTTTTTTTTTCCATTGGCACTATCTATTGCTTTGTACCATTATGTGCATTTTGACCACTCAGGAAGTCAGAGGGAAAAAAGCTACTCAGAAGTCTGGTACAAATATAGAAGAAAGAGCCAAAGTTAGAGTCCAGGTACACAGAATGGGTGTGCCTCTATTAAATATTAACCATAAAAATAACAATGATACAACATAGCCAGTCATGTTCCAGGTCTGAGAATGGAATTGAGTTGGCATATCAGAAAAAGACAATTATAGTTTTACAATGCATTTAAAAGTCCTAACGTTTGCAGCATGAAGTGTTAGACTTCTCCATTAAGAAGAAGTGATTGCTTTGTTAAAAAAAGATAAGCGTGCAACACCCAGTGCTCCATGCAGAATGTGCCCTCCTTAATACCCATCACCAGGTTAACCCATCCCCCCGCAAACAATGAATCATGGAACACTACATCAAAAACTAATGATGTAATGTATGGTGATTAACATAACATAATAATAAAAAATAAATAAATAAAATAAAATAAAAAATGTAGGGGCGCCTGGGTGGCTCAGTCGTTAAGCGTCTGCCTTTGGCTCAGGTCATGATCCCAGAGTCCTGGGATCCAGCCCCGCATCGGGCTCCCTGCTCCGTGGGAAGCCTGCTTCTCCATCTCCCACTCCCCCTGCTTGTGTTCCTGCTCTCGCTGTCTCTCTCTCTGTCAAATAAATAAATCTTTAAAAAAAAAAATATGTAATGTAAATAAAAGAATAAATAAATGAAATACCTTTAAAAAAAAAAAAAGATAAGCGTTTGCCAGACATATTTACCCTTATGTGAACCTCCTGCAGACTTGAACCTATACAAATTTGAGCAGATAGTTTCCAAATAATCAGTAAGAACAAATTCTGCACATCATCGTGCTAGGGGGAGGCTGCATGTTGAGGTGGAAAAGCGTGGACTTGGAAGTCAGACAAACTTGTGCCTGCATTTAGCTTGCTAGTTAGAGGACCTTTGGTAAGCTATTTCTCTTTACATTTCTCATTTGGAAAATACAGATAATAATACCCACTTCATAGTGTTTTTGTGATCACACAAGCCATTGTATGTGTAACCCAAAATGTTAAAATTTCCCTGAGGTACCAAGATCTGTGAGATACAGCATATCAAAAGAAGATGCATGACAAAATAATAAATGTGCAAGGTAGGTGACCAAGAATCAGTTTCCGAAGCCCCTCAGAATTCTCTGAGCCAGATGGAGACTAAAATAAAAAGAGTGCTGTCAGGCGCCTGGGTGGCTCAGTTGGTTAAGTGACTGCCTTCGGCTCAGGTCGTGATCCTGGAGTCCCGGGACCGAGTCCCACATCGGGCTCCCTGCTCAGCGGGGGGTCTGCTTCTCCCTCTGACCCTCTTCCCTCTCGTGCTCTCTGTCTCTCATTCTCTCTCTCTCAAATAAATAAATAAAATCTTTAAAAAAAAAAAAAGAGTGCTGTCTTGGGATCCTGGGTGGCTCTGTTGGTTAAGCATCTGCCCCCTGATTTCAGCTCTGGTCATGATCTCAGGGTTGTGAGATCAAGCCCCACATGGGGCTCTGCACTCAGCAGGGTATCTGCTTGAGATTCTCTCCCTCTGCCCCTCCCCCACCCCGTGCTCATGTTCCACTCTCTCTCTCTCAAATAAATAAATAAATCTTAAAAAAAAGAATGCTGACCAATAAAAACACAATATGAGCCATATATATAATTAAATGTTCTAGTAATCACATTAAAAATAGTAAAAATAAAAAAGTAAAAGTAATTTTAACAATATATTTTAATTCTATCATAGTTAAGATACTAGTATTTCAATATGAAATGAACATAAATATTATAAATGTGATATGTTGCATTTTTTCATATTATGTCTTTGAAATCTGGTGTGTTACAGCAGATCTATAGTTACACAGCACATCTCAGTGCAGAGCACGTTTCAAGCGCTTGATAACACCATGTGACTATGGCTGGAGTATCAGACAGCGTAGGTGTAACATGGTGATTCTCAAGTGTGATTCCTGGACTAGCAGCATTAGCATCACCACGGAACTTGGTTAGAAGTGCAAATTCTCAGACCGGATCTCAGAACTACTGAATCAGAAACTCTGGAGCTGGGGCCTAGACCTTTGTGTTTTAACAAGTTCTCTAGATGATTACGATGCCCATTAAAGTTGGAGCACCACTAGTTTAGTGAGCACACTTCCCAAATGTTAATTTGGACACACATCACTTGAGGATCTTGTTAAGTGTGGAATTTGATTCAGTGGGTATCATGTGAGACCAGAGCTGCTTCATCTCTAACAAGTTTCCAATAATGTGACTTCTGTTGACCTAGATGACAGTCAGAAAGGTAAGGGATTGAACAGTGGTGCTCAAGCCTGATGCAACCCCCAGGGTTGAGAACCACAGGTCTAGAATCTGAAAGAGGGTGAGGAGAGATTTATGAGACAGATTACTGGAGGGAGAGGTGCAAATCCCATCCCCTCCCTGAAGGCAGGATAGTGTGTTACTTCTTTCACCTAAAGCCTAGCAAGAGAGACTATAAAGAACACATGAAGACTTTCAGATGCTCCTCTTGGAGTTTGGAGGACCCAGCAATCTGGCATCAGATTCCCATTCTAGGTAGTAGAAGTGATGGCAGTGAGTTACTCTGGTAGGAAAGCCAAGGTGGATTGTGTTGTGTCTGGGAATAAATTTTCTCTTAAGGTGGGAAGATGGATGCTTGTGGGTTTTCTGTGGTCCAGTGTGAACCTAGAGGAAAGAAGCCCAGCCTCAAAACTTTTTAAGTCCTGCCCCCAAGGGGAAATGTAAAAAATGCAAGAGGATTGCACAGTGAGAGCCTGGGTTTAGTGGAGCAGACAAAACTGTAGGCTAGTGGAGGGTGGCTGGTCAATGAGGAGACCCAGCCCAGCTCTGGGAGTTGCAGCTGGAGGGCCCTGCAGGGGCCCCCCAACAGTCCATAATAGCACACATGAGGGAAAGAATCAGCTTGAATACTTTATTCATAGAGGACATATATTTCTCTATTTATAAAATATGTATTATTATATATATATTTTTTAGTATTTTTAATATTTTTACAGGCCCAAAAAGTTCAACTAAGAAACAGACTGAACCCTTTTCCTTCAGCCCCTGCATTGCAAACTGGGAAGGGTCTATCATGGCAGTTAGCCAGCAGGGAGTAAGGAGGACCATGTGCCCATTCCCACTGCAGGAAGCCCTGGATAGGAAGGGAGACTACGTGACATTAATCCTTTGGCTTTGAATTATTGTTAGAAATTAGACATTCAAACTTCAGAATGGTCCCACTGTTGTGATTTAAAGTAAATACAGGGCTTTATAATTTTCTAAGAAATTCCAGAAAAGTCATACACTTGGCAGTATTTTCTTACATGAACCAGAGAAGGGGCTGTGAGGAATGAAATAGTTGTGTCCACATCTTGATGACATTTTGTGAGTCTTGCTTGCTCGATACAAAGACTATGCATTGTGTAAAGCCCTGTATGCACTATCTTCACATTCCTTTTCCTCAAAGAGGCAAATGCTAGATGAAAAAGGAAGCTAATGATCATTAATGATCATCATCAATTACAAACAAAAGTCAGATCCTAGAAGTAACGTTGAACTTTATCATGGCATCGTGAATAGTCAATTAAAATACACATTTTCTCCCAAGATCAAGAGCGTAGGTCACTGTAGCATGAGAGGCTGTGCAAAGTATTTACTTTGAAGTCTCCTGTTAATAGCATATCTACATTTTGTAGATATGCTTTGAGTCAATAACTACTTCCTTAAAAAAGAAAAAAATGCCATTTCAAAGTGCTCTAGTAGAAAACATTGTCTGCTAGGAAATTAAATAGTACAATTAAATAGGTTTGGAGGTCTTATAGACAAATGTTTGTTTTTGATCACAACACATCACCCTCCAGATTTAAAATGAAAAGAAAAAAAAAAGATACACAAGTAAGTATAACAGGAATGACCTGTTTTCCCTGAACATACTTCTTGTGGCTTTTAATTGCTACGATTCCATGTCTTGCAAGCTCTGAATCAAGCCAGTGTGGTGTCATCTATCATGTACTAAACTTTATTCACAAGGGTCCAAGATCCCTCCCTAGAGAAGATAACTTTACTTTGCTAAAAGACGTGATGGATTACAATATGTATAGAAAAACCCACCACACTGTTTCAGTGAATACTTGAAATTGACATCATCTGAGAAACAAGTGCTCTGGGAGTATAGAATGGCAGAATGTACTTCAGGAGAAAAACCTTAAAATACTGATAACCATTTCAATATTCAGTCAATAATTTGCATCAATCTCCTGCTAGAGGATATTCAGATGTCAGGCATTGTCTTTGGAAGGTATGAATATTTACCTTTTAGAAATTATGAAGTAAGGATAGTAAGACCATCTCATATCCCATAATAAGGCCTGGTTATCCTAGCAGTTTATAGAAATCAATCTATAAGTCTATCACTCATAACACTCTATTTACTCAAATAATCTCCTATCCCCAACACATCTGCCCTTTTTGGGCTATACTACTAGTAAACTGAATAATAAAAGACTCAGCAGTCTTCAAATATTATTGACATTATCAACCCTAACCAAATATTTCTTAAATTATAACAACTTCCAAAGATGATTAAATATTGATCTAAAAGCATCCTCTCAGATCAGTATCTTTTATTTTTCAAAAGGATGCTATATTTTCTGGTTGAATATGTATTTATGAAAAACTGATAACGAACAGCAGATGATTTTCTCAATCATACTCTTCCATCAGTATTTCCTAAGTGCCTATGGTATGCCAGGCAGGACTATACTGGAGCCTCGGGGAGGAGAGGTGACAAAAAAAGAGTGAAATGCAGCTTCCTTGACTCAAAAAGCAAACAATTTAGGAAAAGAGTCTGATAAGTAAATACATAATTACAATAAATTAAATTAGGTATTGCTACCAAGAGATGAATAATGGTCTATTTTAATGCAGAGATTGCAACAATTAGCACTGCCTGGAGAAACTGGAAATAGTTTCAAAAAAAGGCATTTTAAGCTGGAGAGAAAAGAGGATGTACAGGCAGAGGCTCAGGTCATGATCTCAGGAGTGTGAGATTGAGCCTCATGTTGAGCTCCACACTCAGCATGGAATCTGCTCGAGATTCTCTCTCCCTCGCCCTCTGCCCCTCCCCCACTCACCCACGTGCGCACACGCGCTCGCTCTCTCTCTCCCGATAAATGAATGAATGAATGAATGAATGAACAAAATCTTTGAAAAAAGCAGATTAAAAGGGTAATTTTTTTTAAGAAAAGGAAAGCATGTATCTTGAGTTTAATTCTAAAAATATGTGTGAAGGAAATACAGGTAGAGAATGCAAAGAGAAAAACGAGAATAACAACATTATTCTTAGTAAAGCCAATAACACTATTCTTAACTTATAGCTATGTGTCCCAGTAGCTATGCATTTTCTGTGCATATCTCAAAAGGTTTAAAGAACAGTGATTTCAGAAGTTCAAGGCTGTTGCTGCACTCTTCAGAGAATTATTACTTTGAAGAGCCAGAAGGTTGAAGGGTGCAAGTACGACTTTCATAGTTGACCTTGCAAACTGTATGAGTGACAGACGGTCACATCTCTATCAGAGTTTGGCACATTATATTAGAATTTATCTCTGTACACTTCTTTATCATCAACGGCTGTCTTATTAAGCTTTGTTTTCTCATCACCTGGCAAAATACCTGGCCCATCAGAAATATCGAAGAATGGTTAATAAGGGAGAAAATGCCTAAATGATGAACTATCTTCTATATTATGAGACAGTGACCTTCCAACTACAATATATGACAGTTCAGTCTTTGAGGAGAAGGTCAAAATATCAAGATAAATGTATGCCCTAGGTACAGCAATTGGCAAACTTCTGCTATTACGAGCTAGAGAGTAAACGTTTTAGGCTTTTAAAGCCGGACGGTAACCATTGCAACTACTTGACTCTGCCATGGTAGTGTGACAAGAGCCACAAGCAGTAGGTAAAGAAATAGATGGGGCTGTGTTTCTTTCTTTTTTTTTTTTTTAAGATTTTATTTATTTATTTGACAGAGAGACACAGCGAGAGAGGGAACACAAGCAGGGGGAGTGGGAGAGGGAGAAGCAGGGGGAGTGGGAGAGGGAGAAGCAGGAGGAGTGGGAGAGGGAGAAGCAGGCTTCCCGCCGAGCAGGGAGCCCGATGTGGGGCTCGATCCCAGGACCCTGGGATTATGACCTGAGCCGAAGGCAGAAGCTTAACTACTGAGCCACCCAGGTGCCCCAGATGGGGCTGTGTTTCAATAAAACTTTATTTACAAAAACAGGCAGTGGGAAGGAGTCCCACCCCAACTCATTTGGTCATTTTCTTAAAGATATGGGTAAAAATAAAGCTTTAAAATATTCATTTTTATATCACTAAAATCTGTTCTGATTTTGAAAAAAAAACAAAACATTCATATAAGATCTATAAATTTACAGAAGGAAATTTCATAAAACCTGGATTGATTAGTATGAGATGTTTGGAGTATAAACTTCTTAGTCTCCTGCTTCCTTGTTGTAGAGGCGTACGTAAGAAAAAAGCATGATGCAACATACCACTGAAGTATTTGCTTAAATATCTATTTTCACTGAAAACACACATAGGCTCTGCACCATGAATTGCTGCATTGTGGAAGAAAGCTGGAAGGAGCACAGCAACAAGGAAGGAAAGAGAGGAGGGGGAGAGGGCCAAGGGAGCAAAAGGGGGAAAGAACAAGAGGAGGAAGAGCCCCGTTGAGTGGTAATCACTCCAGGTTTTATATCTGCACTCCACTGTATTGGCCTGTCAAGATTCACACTTTCAGAAATAACTCTATTTAATGTTCTATGATAATAATAGTAAAGCGAGAAGATTTTTACAACCCTGATATTTATGCACTTTATACAGAAAGTTTCTAACTCGTTTCAAAAATTGGAAGAAAGTGACTAATGCTATGGCACAAAACACAGTTTTCCCTTCTCTCAAAGCAATCATGTCTACGGCCTATAATTTTAACTAATAAACGCAAAGTGTTTCAGGTGCAGAGTACTGGCTGTGAAAATTTATTGGTTGCTTCAGCTACATAAGCATAATGAGCTTGACTCACAGGCACCGCAATTGAATGTTAGAAGTAAACAGTTTGTCCTCTTTTCTTCCTACTTCCTGTTTTTCTTAGATTTGACTAGGGATAGAAGGAAAAAATGTCACTCTAATGACACTAATTGTTGCCTAATGGCAAGCATGCTGTCAAATTAGCCTAAGTGTCCATTTAAAAGCAAACTTTTATGTGGTTTGCTAAACTATTAAGGCTATTAGTTGAGACATGGAATTGATTTATTTTACCCATTGCATTAACCTCATCTTGCATACTCATCAGTTTCTTACGCAGGGCAAAGTAAATGCACCTTGATGCTTTATAAAATTGAATTTAACATCAAGCCATTCACTTTTAAAAGCTACACATGCCATAATAATAAGAGGCTGACGAAGACTGCCAGAATCTTCACTGTTAGCAACTAAATGAAGTTTCAGCAACAGAGTCCTCATGGAAAATGAATTTCATGTCGATGTATACCAGATGTAATTAGTAGCAAATAGGCTTTATTTTGCTGGAGTTACAGGCTCTCTGATCCATAAAACCCAAAGATAGAGACTGTTTAACCTAACTAAAGGAACTTAGAGAACAATCGGCTGCTTTAACAAAAACCCTACTTTCATGTGACAATGAGAAAGAAAACACTTGATCTGATAAAGGGTTAATATAAATACAGTGTATGCAAGACAATACATTGGATAACTGTATAATATCATTGTAAAACTATAAAATATAAAAAGATATATGTCCAGGAAGAATTCTGTGTACTCAGAAATAAAATCTAACCCATATAATATGGATTGAGGATGCACACAGTATGTTGTCAACTACCCAAGGTAGCACAGTGCTTCTTCTAGTCATCACCCTTGACTAGGAAACAGTTTAATCTTTATCAGTCCAGTCCTATTGCTATGATTAAATGTTATGGAGCGACATTTCCTGTTTGAAGAATCTCCTTACACTTGTAATTTATATGTCTTTCCTTTCTGTAAATTCATTCATTCATTCATTTGTTCATTCATAACCTAGTCCATTCTATGGAACCCCATTCATTCTAGGCACCATGTTTCAGGCACTTAGCCTATCAGTCTAAACTAAACAAGCTTGTAAATAAGGAAAGATATAAAATGACAATACATCAAATTTTATGAAGCGGTGAACGTGAATAAAACCAGGTGGATAATAGGAGAGCAAAAAGTTGAAAACACGGGGAAACATTCACATTTACAGAGAGGAAAAAAGGATACAAGTTAGTGACAGGATCAAAGAAGCTACAACTACAAATGGAGATGATGAATCAATTGCATCACGGAAGGTACAGTTTCGGCCCAGACTTCCAACCACTCAGAACCTCATTGCTGCTTGACCAAAATGTATTGCTTAAAAAAGCTTAATGCTGTTAGTAAATTTCAACATAATTCATGGTCTCTGACAATTTAATTATTGTCTTATTAAATATCATTAGCATGATAAAAATCTAACATTATTTTTTGGTAATTATTACTGATGGAAAAAAATTGTTAACATTGGCTTAGTTTTTATTCTTTAGTTTCCAGTGTATCCAGGAAGGACTCTCCATGAACTTATTTTAGAAAGGTTAGAAGACTAAGGTCATATTACTATTTTTTAAATGTTTTTATTAACTCTAATAAAGTTGGTATTAGAAAAGGGCTACAAAATTCTGCCACACTCTTCTCCAGCTTCAGAAACATTGTATGATGAAAGTGGTTGAAAAACAATTCGAAATTTCTACTGTTAATCAAAAACAGTAAGATACCAAGGAATAAACCTAACCAGAGGTGAAAAACCTATATCCTGAAAACCATAAAACACTGATGAAAGAAACTGAAGATAAAACAAAGAAATGGAAAGACATTTCATGTTTATGGATTGGAAGAACAACTAGTGTTAAAATGTCTATGCTACCTAAAGCACTCTACACATTTAATGCAATCCCTATCAAAATACCAACAGCATTTTTCAAAGAGCAAGAACAAACAATCCTAATATTTGTATGGAACCAGAAAAGACCCTGAATAGCCAAAACAACCTTGAAAAAGAAAAGCAGAGCTTAAGGCATCACAATTCCAGACTTCCAGCTCTATTACAAAGCTGTAATCATCAAGACAGTACGTTACTGGCACAAAAATAGACACACAGACAATGAAACAGAACAGAGAACCCAGAAATGAACCCACAACTACATGGTCAACTAATCTTCAACAAAGCAGGAAAGAATGTCCAATGGGAAAAAGACAGTCTCTTCAACGAATGGTGCTGAGATAACTAGACAGCAACATGCAAAAGAATGAAACTGTACCGCTTTCCTACACCATACACAAAAATAAATTCAAAATGGATTAAAGACCTAAATGTGACATCTGAAATCATAAAAATCCTAGAAGAGAGCACAGGCAGTAACTTCTTTGACATCAGCCATAGCAATTCCCTACTGGATACATCTCCTAAGGCAAGGGACACAAAAGCAAAAATAAACCATTGGGACTTCATCAAGACAAAAAGCTTCTTCACAGCAAAGGAAACAATCAACAAAACTAAAAGGCAACCTTCCGAATGAGACAAGATATTTTCAAATGACATATCTGATAAAGGGTTAGTCTCCAAAATATATAAAAGGCTTATAGGGGTGCCTGGGTGGCTCAGTCAGGTAAGCGTCTGCCTTCAGCTCAGGGCATGATCTCAGGGTCCTGGGATCGAGCCCAGCACTGGGTTCCCTGCTCAGCAGGGAGCCTGCTTCTCCCTCTCCCTCTGCTTCTCACCCTGCTTGGGCTCTTTCTCTCTCTGTCAAATAAATGGATAAATAAAATCTTTAAAAAAAAAAGACTTCTAAAAATCAACACCCCAAAATGAATAATCCAATTAAAAAATGGGCAGAAGACATGAATAGACATTTTTCAAAAGAGTACATATATATGGCCAACAGACACATGAAAAGATGTTCAACAATACTGGTCATCAGGGACATGCAAATCAAAACTACAATGAGATATCACCTCACACCTGTCAGAATGGCTAAAATCAGCAACACAAGAAACAGGTGTTGGTGAGGCTATGGAGAAAAGGGAACCCTCTTATACTGATGTTGGGAATGCAAACTAGTGTAGCCACTCTGGAAAACAGTATAGAGGTTTCTCAAAAAGTTAAAAATAGAGCTACCCTATGATCCAGCAATTATATTACTGGGTATTTACCCAAAACATACAAAAATGC
Organism: Neomonachus schauinslandi; assembly: GCF_002201575.2. NCBI lineage: Eukaryota > Metazoa > Chordata > Mammalia > Carnivora > Phocidae > Neomonachus > Neomonachus schauinslandi. The sequence goes on along the minus strand of NC_058414.1, from coordinate 32,086,781 downwards.
AATTCAAAAGTATACATGAACCCAATGTTTATAGCAGCATTATCTACAATAGACAAAATATGGAAACAGCCCAAGTGTCCATCAACTGATGAATGAAGAATGGAATATGGAATACAGACTATTATTTAGCCATAAAAAAGAATTAAGTCTTACCATTTGCAACAATACGGATAGAGCTAGAGAGTATTATGCTAAGCAAAATAATTCAGTCAGAGAAAAACAAATACCATATGATTTCATTCACATGTGGAATTTAAGAAACAAAACAAATCAGCAAAGGGAAAAAAAAGAGATGGAGAGGCAAAGAAACAGACTCTTAACTATAGAGAACAAACTGATGGCTACCAAAATGGAGGTGGGTCGGGGGGTAGGAAAAACTTGTTGTTAACTTGTCTATCTATAATCCTATTTTTACACATAGTTCTTTTGGTTCATCAATTCTAGTTGTCATTTATGACTCCCCACCCTGAAAGATAAGAACACGTCCATTTATATCATTCATCCACAGCTTTCTCTTGCCTTCTCACTGTTTTTATTACTCTTTTATTGGCAATAATATTGGGTACAATTTAAAGATTATTTATTTATTTATTTGACAGAGAGAGACAGCGAGAGAGGGAACACAAGCAGGGGGAGAGGGAGAGGGAGAAGCATGCTCCATGGCCCAATGCAGGGCTCGATCCCAGGACCCTGAGATCATGACCTGAGCCAAAGGCAGACACTTAACGACTGAGCCACCCAGGTGCCCCTTGGGTACAATTTAAATCATATCCTTAAATCTCTGCTTCTTGTATCATCAATCTTAGACATTAACATGAGGTTGCTTTCTCTAGCCAATCATCTCCTTAATTCTGCACCCCAAATCTATTTGTTACACTTTTCCTTTTACAATAGTGAAGCTGAAAATTTTATATTTTAATCTGTAAGTTATATGTCAGTAAAATTAAAGAGGGTCCAAGGTGACCATGTAGAAGCTTGGTAAGTGCACCCTAGACTTTAAAGGACACCGTGGACTAGTGTCTGATCCATACCTGAAACATCTAGAATGCTGGATCTGTGGAGAGCAGCCTTCTCGGGTATGCAACAACCATTCAATCACTATAACCTGTGCTGTGGCAAGGGGGAGTTTGAACCTTGACCAAAGCTGACTTGGAGATATTTACAATATTACACTTGTCTGGAAATAGTAATAAGAATATTCTGTGTGGAGGGTGCCTGGTGGCTTAGTCAGTTAAGCACCCCAACTCTCGATTTCAGCTTGCGTCATGATCTCAGGGTCATGAGATCAAGCCCCGCATCAGGCTCCAATGCACTGGGCATGGAGCCTGCTTAAGATTCTCTCTTTCCCTCTCACTCTGCCCCTCTCCCTTCCCCCTGCACTCATACTCGTTCTCTCTCGCTCTAAAAAATGAGAAAAGAAGGATATTCTGTGTGTATGTGTGTGTATGTAACCAGATGACTTTTATTATTTGAAAATGACTCTGAGAGTCACAGAGACTACCCAAAACTCACACACAAGAAAATAATAGCCCCTCAGTGTGAGTCCAGAAGGACAAGAAAAGAAATAAAGAAACCTATCTTGTCTCATTTATTCTACCTATGGGTTACAATAATAACACATATTTTAGTAGTAATAACCTAACACAGAAATGCTGAAGTATCACTTGTATATAGATAAATATTAACTGAAGAAAGAAACACCTAACGACTGGGCCACCCAGGCGCCCCCCCAAGAAGAGTCTTTTTAAAAATACAGATGACGCTTAGCTTCACCCCAAACCTGAGGAGCCAGTTTTAAAAAGTAAAGGCTGGGACACCTGGGTGGCTCAGTCTGTTAAGCATCTGTCTTGGCTCAGGTCATGATCCCAGGGTCCTGGGATTGAGTCCCACATCAGGCTCCTTGCTCAGCGGGAAGCCTGTTTCTCCCTCTCCCTCTCACTCCCCCTGCTTGTTCTCTCATGCTCTCTCTCTCTCAAATAAATAAACAAACAAACAAATAAATAAAATCTTTTAAAAAGTCTGGGCATCTTGCTCTTTCACCAGCTACCCTTGTGATTTTTTTTAAAAAGATTTATTTATTTATTTCAGAGAGAGAGAGAAAGAGTGGGAGGGGTAGAGGGAGAGAGAAAATCCCAGGCAGACCCTGCACCGAGCATGGAGCCCAGTGTGGGGCTCAATCTTATGACCATGAGATCACGACCTGAGCGGAAACCAAGAGTCGGAAGCTTAACCGACTGCACCACCCAGGCACCACCTCTTGTGATTTTGATGTACATTGGTTACAATAGTTATAAATGAATCTTAGAATCACTTTAGTTAATAACTCTTTCAGAATTGTGCTTCCTTAGGGATTATGCCCTTATTATGGACATTTGAGAAAGGTCAAAGGATTCTGGTTGATGGCTATATCAATCACTGTTTGCTCTGTATTACTTGAAGATAAATAAATATATGCTCTTAGATCCCAAAATTATCTTAATAAGTAGCAAAAACTCTCAATTCAGTTCAATAAGGGAAAGCTGCAGCAGCAACTCACAAATGGCTTGTAAGGACAAAAGTTATGGAATGGTAAGAGTGCTATTAGATTTCAATATACATGATTGATGCTTCTTTCAAATGCTCCACAATTCATACAGACAGAAACAGATGAGCCATCTGTTTTCAAGTTTCTCATCTCTTTACAGCTCAGACATATTTGTGATAGCCAAACATAAAGGGGGAAAACGACAATCCCCATATATGGTTTGCCATCTCTTATTGTCTCCCTTTCAAGGTTAAACTTTTTTGTGAAAGAATATTCCAACTTCTAAGAGCAGAGCAAAGCTTCTACCCATACATTCACTCTATGTGTGGATTCATGCTGACCTATGTGGGGCTATTTTGCATAATAGTATTAGGAAATTCCATTGATTCAAACTTCCCAAACAGAGAAGCCATAGAGAATCTCCTTGGTCTCTAATGTCTCCAAGTCCTCTGAACACATTTCAGTCCATTATAATACAGGTGGGGGTGCAGCATGGGAGGAGCTGTTCTTGTAAGGACAAAAGTGCTAAGTCAGTTGGAAATCTGTGATGACACCACGATGAAATAAAGGTATGACAATATGGTCTTATCAAGAAAATCAACTCTATTAATTATATTGTTTCTATCCTTAAACAGTTAAAAGTTGGTGTTTAAATTCCTCCTTGGGTTATTCAGACAAGATTCTATGCAGGTATTGACACCCACAGATTACAAATCTTCATATCCTATAAAACCATTTCTCAAACAGAAAAATCTCACCCAAGAGTTCTCTTTGAACTGCAATGAATACTTGGGCAAATCCTGGTGGTAAATCTGTTAAGAAGCTTTATACAAGTGTCCATTCTATATGCAGAATTTTCTTGTATCTACAGAGTTCTGCCCTCCTCAACGTCCAGAGAAGCTTCTGAGAGCCTTTATCCTCCCCACAGTGGTACAGAAAGCAAAGAGCCACAGTTCAAAGATGATAGGTCACAGCACTGGTCATGTTAATACCAAATATGTTGTTTCACATCTGCCTTCTTGGTTTTTTTTCCTCATAGGTTTTTTTCTGTGGTGAAGTATGCATAACATTTACCATTTTAAGCATGTTTATGTGTACAACCCAGTGGGATTAAGTACACTCACATTTTGGGGCAACCATCCCCACTAGCCATCTCAGGAAACTTTTTCATCTTCCTAAACTAAAACAATGAAACCATCAAACATTTACTCTCCTTTCCCTCTTTTCCTATCCAGCACCTGATAACCACTGTCCTTCTTTCTGTCTCATGAATTTGCCAAAGCTAAGTATTTCATTTGAGTTAGGGCAGTTAATATTTCTTCTTTTGTGACTGGCTTTTTTCGCTTAAGTGTAAGGTTTTCAAGTTTCATTCATGCTGTAGCATGTGTCAGAATTTCATTCCTTTTTAAGAGTCAATAATATTCCATCGTATTATACCCACATTTTGTTTACCTGTTTATCTGTTGATAGACATCTGGGCTACGTCCACCTTCTGGCTATTGTAAATAATGTGGCTGTGAACATGGGTGTACAAATATCTGTTCAAGTTCCCTGGTTTTTCACATTTTGGATATATTCTTATAAAAGTGGACTTGCTGGATCACATGGTATTTATATCTTTAAGTTGTTTTTTTTTTTTTAAGATTTTATTTATTTATTTGACAGCAAGAGAGGGAACACAGCAGGGGGAGAGGGAGAGGGAGCCCGTCGCGGGGCTCCATCCCAGGACCCTGCGACCATGACCTGAGCCGAAGGCAGACGCTTAACAACTGAGCCATCCAGGCGCCCCTATCTTTAAGTTTTTAAGAAACTGCCCTGCTGTCTTCCACAGTGGCTGAACCAATTCACATTCCTGCTAGCAAAGCGCAAGTGTTCCAATGGCTCCACATTTGCACCAATGCTTGTTATCTTCTGTTTTGTTTTGTATATACTAGCCATCCTACTAGGTGTGAGGTGATACCTCACTATGGCTTTGATTCGCATTTTTCGAATAATTAATGATGTTGAATATCTTTTCATGTTCTTAGTGGCCATTTCTTTCTTTGGAGAAAAATCTTTTCAAGTTCTTTGCCCATATTTTAACTAAGGTATTTTTTGCTTTGTTTGGAGTTATAAGAGTCCATTGTATCATCTGGATATTATTCCCTTGTCAGATAGATGATATGCAAACATTTCTCCCTCTCTAGAGGTTGTATTTTCACTCTCTTAGTGGTGTCCTTTGATGTAAAAATCTTTCTAATTCTGCTGAAATCCAATTTATTGATCTTTTTCCTTTGGCTGTGCTTTTGGTGTCATATCCAAGAAATCACTGGCAAATCCAAAGTCATGCAGACTTCTCCTAAGCTCCGTTCTAAGAGTTTTATTGTCTTCATTTTTATATTTAGGCCTTTCATCCACTTTGAGGTAATTCGTGTAAGTTGTAAGGGCCTGTGTAAGGTAAGGACCTAACCTCGTTCTTTTGTGTGTGCAGATCTGTTTTCCCAGCACCACTTGTCGAAAAGATGCCTTTTCCTCTTTGAATGGTCTTGACACTCCTCAAAACTCATCTGACCATATACGTCGGGGTTTATTTCTGGATTCTCTATTCGTCTGTACATGTGTCTTTATGTCAGTCCTACAGTGTTTGAACCATTGTAGCCTGGTAATAAGCTTTACAATCAGAAAGTTTGAGTCCTCCAACTTTGTTCTTTTTCAAGATTGCATTGGCTATTCAGAGTCCACTGAAATTTCACGTGACCTTTATGATGGGTTTTTCTATTCCTGAAAAAAAAGAGCCTTGGAATTTTGATAAAGATTATATTGGATCGGTAGATCTCTATGGGAGGTACTGACATGTTAATATTAAGTCTTGTGATCCATGATAATGGGATGTTCCCCCCACCCATCTTCATTTTTGAGACCATCCCAGATGTTAGCTTTTTAGCTTTTTACTACATTCCAGTAATTTCCCAAACTCAACATGAGCATCATTTTTTGTTGTTTTTTCCTGTGACATTAAAAAAAATGATCATAGAAATAGCTGTACTTCTTGGGTGCATACTTTTATATTAGCACTCCACAAATTTCTCTGTTATAGATTAAACTACTAAGCAAATGCTCAGATGGAATGCTTTCTCTAAGACATTGGGACATTGATATAAATAATAAATGACAAAATTCTGCAAAAACAATTTGATGTATTACCAAGACAAGCTGAGATCTGTGTATGAACTATTCACATGTATGTGATACTATATGACATATATATGTAAATATATATATTTAAGCAAAAAAGAAAGACAACAGGCCCCAAATGGAATCACTTGTGCTAAGCTCCACATCAACAAACCATGACTTACTATCTAACCTTATTGTAATTTCAGCCTCTCCCAGGAATGTGATCTTTAACCAGATAACCTGGAATTACCTGATCAGCCCTAGTGAGGGCATTTGCCTGATAGACATCCCCCACCCATCCCCTGCTCTTCCCTCAAAGGAAGGTGACCTTGCCTGAAACAATCCACTCTATTAGAAACTTCCTTTTTCCACCCCTCTCTGCCTACAGAAGCCTTCCATTTTTGTACAGCCCTTTGGGGCTCCTTTCTATTTGATAGATGGGATGCTGCCTGATTCATAAACCATTGAATAAAGCCAAATTGATCTTTAAATTTACTCGCCAGGGCGCCTGGGTGGCTCAGTCGTTAAGCGTCTGCCTTCGGCTCAGGTCATGATCCCAGGGTCCTGGGATCGAGTCCCACATCAGGCTCCTTGCTCAGCGGGGAGTCCCGTTCTCCCTCTCCCTCTGCCCCTGCTTTTGTCCCCTCTCTCGCTGTGTCTCTCTCTGTCGAATAAATAAATAAAATCTTTAAAAAAAATTTACTCAGCTGAATTTTGCTTTTTTAACTATACATAAATACTACATATATAAATATATCAATTTTATATTTGAAGGGGTTCAGGACAGCCCTCATCCCCTACCCCCCCTAATGTGTCACTTTGGCATGTGGATTATTTGGGGCTCAAGGCACTTGAGACCCTGCAGGCTGAAGAGAAACTTTTGTCCTGCCCTTAACCACAAAGAAGAATCTAAATTGGGGGTCTTTCCCAGACAAGGAGTTACTAACAGAGATAAATTTTAATCTTAGTTGATCCATCTCTATGGTAGGGCAAACAACTAATTACCAAACACCTGCTTTTCTTATTGCCCTGTGAAGTGCATCTCTTTCCTCTGAAATCCCAGACCTCTTGTCCCTTCTCCTTAGTTCAGAAGGACATATATGCCTTGTTTGCCTGTCTTTGGAATTTCCATGTCTATGTGGGTTTCCCATACGTACACCAATTACATTTTATTTTCTCCTGTTCATCTGTCTCATGTCAATTTGATTCTTACTCCAACTAGAAGGACTTTGATGGGACAGGAATTCTTGTCCCCTGCTATATTTTAAAAGTTTTATATGGTTAACCATATATGTAATTTATATATAAAATTAAATACTAAAATATAATTTTAGGAGCACTCAACTCAATCTCTGAAAAGCAGGTGATGCCACAGAGGCACTTTTCCTAACTGCACACATCTACAAAAGAAAGAAAATTTCAAAAAAATGGTTTATATATATATTTATATACTCTTAGGCATACTTCCTATGTGAATAATCCTTCCTCCTAAGTATTAATTCATGGCCTCTTTCCCAGGTGCTGTTCCTTCTGAGCCTTTTGAGAAATGACCTAAAATGGAGCCATATTGAGTTCAGTGATGAGGAAGTTCAAATCTGATCATAGCCCACACTACTACTCCTTTGCAGGAACCTGGATAGTGATATATGACTGTTATTTTGATACAGCTCCAATTCCTCATTGGGCCTTCAGCTTGCTCCATAAACTGAAACATTAGAAGGTATACTGAGCAGAGAGAAGAACCCTACAGATGCCGTGAAGAAGCAACACAATGTTCTATCCAAACAATGTTCTATATAAATTTTACAAAAGGCAACTTCCTGGTCCTTAAGGAAGTGAGTATGGAGACAATGCGTTTCAGGTCTATAAAAACCTCAGGACAAACAATTGTAACTACAAGTTTCTTCAATGCAATTAAAGATATTGCAGTCGGATACCATTTTGGCAATAAAAGTAGACAGTTTTTACTAGGAGAAGCTTTCCCAGGCAGCAGAATATGTTTTAATCAAATCCTCCACTAAAAGCTTATGTACTATAAAGAAAATTCTAAAGTAAAATTGAAAAGCCAACTTCTTTTGAAAAATTTACTGTTTGGTATTCCCTAAGTGACAGTGAAATCCCCTTTTCATAGGAGAGGGTACTCAGAAAAGATTGATGAAATGTGGCAGGGCAGCATGAAGACTTTAGGACCTTTAATTTAATATGCCTTTCTCTCGCATCCTCTGGTGTAAATTGCTGAGCAATCATCATTTTTCTTTACCTTTTGCTTTTGGTAATATAGTTGGTGTCATGCCAGGATCATAGTTCCCTGACATTAATTATGAACCACTGAGATCTACTTTTTTACCTCACGCCCAGGAGGGCAAATTCTGTGAGGAGTTACAGGATACACTGAATACTTGTGCTCTTCGTGAACAATTTCATTTCAGCTCAGTATTTTACAAACCAGTCCCTGATTTTTTTTTCCATTGTAAAAGCTGTGAAGGGGTCACTGCCACATTCAGGGCTACCTATTGTTGAAAACTTCAAAAACAGAATAGTCATATAGAAGAAGAAAAAAAAAAGACATCCCAAAGGTTCTTCACTTGTGGGTACCTTGAAGTGAAGTTCAGGGCCACAGTCAATTTTCATCTAGCATCTAAACATTCATAGACGACACATTCTATGAGACATAATTAGAGAAGATAAGCAACCATCCACCTTAAAAATCAGAGAAGGATGTTCTTACACATCAAAGAAGATACATAATTTCCCTTTAAAATCATGAGACACTAAACATTCTAACAGTAATTTTTAAGTATGTGGATAAATATTTAAACATAATCATTCTGCATGTAGAAAACTTTTCTTTGAACTGAAATAGACATGTTCAACTTCCTGTCAAAAGTTCTGGGTCTTTTCTCATTGTTTAAGCATGCCTTAGAGCGAATGTGATAGAACTGTTGGGGGGCGGGGGCATGGTTGACCCACATTCAATTATTTAGTGTCTAAAATATATTTCACAAACTAAACTCTCTTAAGTAATTATTCAGAGTTATTCAGAGTTATTGTATTGAATAAATCTTAATCTTTTAAGGTTCTTTGTAAATAACAAAATTATTGGTGCATTCAAAAGGGAAAAGAAAATATCAAACTATTTGTTTGCTTTTATCCAAACAGAAAACAACCAATTTACCATTTCATTCCAATGGATATTTATTGTTAAAAATCAACTACACCCTTTGGAGGGATCAATTTCTACTCAGAAATAAAAATTATATTGTATCGGTAACTTTTCAACTGAATATACTTTACCAAAGTTTACAAGATTCAATACTCCATCATGGAAAGGACAATGGCATCTTGACTTCATGAGAGTAATGAAGAAATTCAACATTTAAAGAATCACAAAGACAGTATGTTAAGTAAAACGATCTCTAAAGAGCTAATGATGCTCTGTGTATTTTTCAACAGAGCGTTTGCCTAAAAGTCACCTAGGAGAGTATTTCATCTCATTTCTCATCATTCCCCATTTCTACATTCCTTCCTTGTATCCTTCTCTCACTATCCTTCCCTCTCATGTCCCAATATCTCAGATTATCTCCTTCTCTAAGAAGTTTCTGGGACCCCTCCCTCCAATTCCTTTCCAGGTTAGATAACCCACTGGCACTCACACACTATCTTTTGGTATATATTGCTCATATCTCTCAAGTCACACTATATCATCTCAGTTTGCTGCTCCCTGCCCCACAGGAGACTGTGCTCATTTTGAGGGCAGGGTTGAATCTTATTGTTGGTGCTGTCTCCCAGAACCTAGCAGATCACCCCCCATATCCTGACAACCAACAAATATATTTTTAAAGTAATCGTGATTAACATAACAATAAAAAATTTAAAAAAATAAAAATAATCGGTGAACAAATAAACTACTTATAAGAATGAATGTGTAACAACAACAACAAGAACTAAACATAAGAGGATTTACATAAAAATTTGTACAAAGGACACTTTTATAAAAAAGAAAAAAATGGCCCTTTGTTTAAGAAAATATTTCAGTTTTTTTTGTTTTATTTTGAACAAATAAGTCAAAAGTCAAGTTTTCCATTATAGAGGAGAGTTGAGGCAATTTTTGTATACAATAAGCTATCAGGAGTTTGGGGTTAGAACTTAGAGCTAGAGGAGAAAGAAGAAAAGAAGGCTGGAGGGGGAGATTGCCCTATAAGAGATTCACCCCATCATGGAAAGGATGAATTTTTAAGTGATAGTTAAAATTAAATCCTAAGTTGCTGCCCAGACCATGTAGGGTTGTAAACCACTCCCATTACCCCAAATATTGGGTAAAATTTTGACTGCATACAATTATCATGAGGTGTTATGGGAGGTGAGAGGAGATTAATGCATTTATGAGTGAACAATGCAGCTTAAAATTATCAGAGAAGTGGAGGAAAAAGAGACTCAGTGTGAGTTCTGAGAAACTGACAACAGGATATCAGAGCAAGAGTTGAAGAAGAGAAATGACATCTCTCAGAGAACGCTTGAAGAAATTCTTAAGGATATTATCAACAAGCAGGATAGAGATTCTAGCTTTTTAAAAAATTAACAGTAAAAAATAAGAGTTTCCAGAAGGCTAAAAGATTTGAGGATAGGAAGCTGACTTGTAAGTACACAGGAGCTTCTAGTCCGAGAAAACTTCAAATGTCTTAGAGGGTACGTTCTGATTAACAAAACACTCATACAAACAATTTGAACCCAGATATTTGCTAAAATAGTGGCTAATCTGATATATAGAAGGTATTTGTAAGGTAGTGTAAAAAAGCTGAATTGTCCTCATCTTAAAGCACACTTGAAAGGGTAAACTTGCCATGAACAGTGACAATACATGAAACATTGTGTGCCAGGTAACAAGAAAAATATAGGACTCTTACTCGGATTGAAGGAAAATACTTCAGAGAGAACCATCTCAGTATGTAAATGAGAAGTCAGGGACCAGGCAACCTCTAGAGTGATGGAGTACATGAAACGGTGAACAAAGCTGAACACATCAGGCAGGTGAACAATTCTCAGTACAAAAGAGATTGAACTCTTTTTTTTGTAGTCATAGATGAAGTGGGCCCTGAGAGGATACTGCATCTCTATCTAGGAACCACGATTTCACTTTCAGGGATTTGGTTGGAATCATAATTCCTCTGCGGGCAGACAATATAAAAGAGAGAACATGTCTACCTTTCCATTCTTCAGACTAATGCAGAATGGAATGAGTGTAGCAGAATTCCTTCCAAACACTATCATTAATCTGTATTTGTCTTAGGCAAGGGAAAGATAGCGAATAATGTAGGCATCTTACATCATGAGAACCTGCATCTGAAATGCAAAAGGTTAACTGTTGGGTGTGACATTAAGTCTGAAATTCTCCAGAGGTGAATTGAAGGCCATTCTGTGTCTCAGAGTCAAAACTATGATTAGACACATGATAAGCTACAAGGTGGCCAGCTATTTTAAGAGTATTACACATATTTTACAATGACCAGAGTGAACAGAATAGAGCAAATGCTATGAAGCCAGCAATATTTCATGGTGACATCTGTGGATGACTCTGTGTATCTCATACCTGGCTATTTTTTCTTACAAAAGCCAAAAAGTAGTTGTATAGATAAAATAAGATATATGAAAAGTTTTGGTCTTTGAATATAAGATATAACATGAGCATTGGAATTATCATTTAAATGTGTATTTTGTCATATGTATGAGGAAGTATTCATTTTTATGAATAATTTTCAGGATGATAAACCGTTGGGTTATATTTCTATGTGTTTGATCTATTGAATTTACAAAATAAAATATTCATATGAAAGAAATGAAAACATATGAAGACAAATTACCAACTGTCATCATCAATTGAACTTGCAAGGAAAATTCTAGATCCAATGGGCTTCAGTTGTTTAGCTGGTGTTTTCCATAATAAATATTCATGATCCATGCCTTTGAGTTGGTGACTTACTTTTGCTACTAAGAAATCTACAATGGAATGAACTGTTGTCAGATTCACTATTGTGGGATATCATCTGCCTTTAAGAAAATGTTGTCAGCTATTTTTCTATGTGAAATGGAAGAAATCTATAGCTACAGAAATATAAGTAGTACTCTATCTCAGGATTATACACTTATGTATGTATATATATGCACACACACACTCATATATGTATTAATATGAAGGTAGGGACTAGCTCGATATTTTTGAAGTAAAACACCAATTATAATTTCCTTTTAGGTATATTTCTGTGCTTAGAGAAATTATCTTTAAAGCGTCAAGCCCGAAAATAAAACTTAGGGACCAGGAGAAGGAAGAATAATTAAATAACTCAATAAAATCAGTTAACAGTTGTGTTTCTCCATCTATATTATGTAAGGAAGATATTTAATTCAAAATAATAGATTTTTTTCCTCAAAATCTTATCTGACTAAAAGCCAAATTCCTTCAAATAATGAGAATGGTCTAAGAATCTTGAAAAATTTAATCACAATTCTCTTTCATATATTATGTTAGAATACTAGAAAATAATTTTTTTTAGTTACTATAAACCTTGAATATTTCTTAACTTAATTTATACGGTTAATGCTTTCTGCATTAAAGAAACACAAACACACACACACACAAATATTACCCTTCAGGTAATATTTATACAATAAAATTATATGAGTGCATAATTGTGCTTGAGGTTATGTACATTAATTTACTTTAGCCTCTTTATTTTGCTTATAAATACACACACACTGATACAGAAAGTATTATTCTTACAGAAAATCATAATGCAGTGGTTGTAATAAAAATTTCTTAGTTATTAAGCTGCAAAGAGAGCAACGTCGAAGATAGCTCACTGAATACAAGCTTTGAGTATACGCTCTTATTACACCACAGAATAGGTCTTCTGTCAGACACCATCCTCCCTGAAGAGAAAAGAAACAAGGTTCCAAAGAAGCCAGAAGCTTCCTACTTAAAGTGGGCTTTCTTCCACATGCAGGCACCATTAACACTGGGTCACAGACTGAGAAGAGGCAAAGTGACATGTTCAAAGTCGAATTACTGATCTTTCCACTCACTTACAATTCAAAGTGTTTCAAAGGAGTTTATTCATCAACATGGGAGAGTATTAAAACTCTCATTTTTTAGGCAATAAGCATCTGCTAAGAAAGAAAAGAAGTTGCTCCAATTAACGCAGCATGAAAAAGACAATGCAGATAGTTGGCTGCATCTTAAATTGAACTTTCATACCATGAAAAAAGCAGGTGCAATAAAGGGAATATGGTGCCATTAGCATTTATAGTTACTTAAGAAACACTGAATGGCCTGGAGTCTCACCATATGATTTGCATAGTATGAGATAACATGTAGAGAGTCACAATAATTTTATACTACATCCTCATAATGAATTCCAGAGGGAAGTGAAATCGACTACATTTAATATTTCTCCTCTTCCTCTGTCTATTACATTAAAAAACTATATTCAAGTTAGAGGTAGCCCACTTGAGAGCCATTTTCTTTGCTTTCAGATTGATTTAATTTAGGAAATTAAAAATTTAGGTGGCAGAAATTTCTCTGAAACTTAAGGTATTGCCAACTTTCTTTACTTTATATTTAAATAAAGCTAAAAAATTCATAATACGGAAATAAAGAACATCATGTAAATGTTATTGTTACATTATTAACTTAAACCTTATAGGCAAGGTGATAACAGCTAGGTTATAATTTGATTGATGTGGAAGATATCTAGAACATAGACTTAAAAACGTTCTTATTATTTTTCCCTTTAAGATCAGATCAAATAATACAGACTATCAAGCACTGTAGGGCCTAAAAACATGAAAGAGCCTAAAAACTCAACATGCTCTCTATCACTTTCCAGAACAATATCCAGTGCAGCTGCACCACAGAAATGTAAGTCCACACTAACAAACAAACAAAAATATTGACTCAGACAATCACTTTGACACTCTAATCCAGGGTACCAGAAGACCAAGAAACAGCCTGACAATGAGAAAATGATTGACTGACACAATCATCTAATTGAGAAAGTCGATGTCAGAAGCTTTGTAATATCATAGTGACGAAATGGTTTTATCTGCACACACACAAAAAAATTGATCAGTAATAACCTGTCACTAGACAGTACTAAAGAGATAGATATAGGAGGAAAATGACACATTCGATTCCTTGTTTATTTTTCTAATTAACAGACTTTCTTTCTTTTTATTTTTTTAAAGTTTTTTTTTGTTTTATTTTGTTTTATTTGTTTGAGAGAGAGAGAACGAGCCAGGGGGAGGGGCAGTGGAGAGGGAGCAGACTCCCCCTGAGCAGGGAGCCTGACGCAGGGAGCCCAACTAGGGGTTCCACGCCCGACCCCACATGGGGCTCCATGCAGGGCTCCCCCCAGGACGCTGAGATCATGACCTGAGCCAAAGGCTTAACCGACTGAGCCACCCAGGCACCCCAGACTTTGTCTTCTTAGAACAGCTATAGATTTACAGGAATATGGCTCAGGGAGTATTGGAAGTTCCCCAAAAGATGCTTCCCCTGCACACAGCTTCCTGTTATTAACATACTGCTTTAGTGCAGTACGTTTGTTACAATTGACAAACCAATATTGAGCACTTATTATAACTAAAGTCCATGGTTTACATTAAGGCTCATTCTTTGGTACAGTTCTATGGGTTTTGACAAATACGTAATGTCATATATCAACCAGTATCATACAGAAGAGTTTCACTAAACTAAATATCCCTTGTGTTCCATGTATTCATCCCTTCCTCTCTCCCCCCAAGCCCCTGGAAACCACTGACATGCTCATGGTCTCCATAGTTTTGACTTTTCCAGAATGTCATATAGTTGGTATCATATGGTAGGCAGCCTTTTCAGATTGGCTTCTTTCACTTAGTAATTTGCACTTACAGCTCCCCCGTGTCTTTTGGTGGCTTGACAGCTCATTTCTTTTTATCACTGAGTACTATTCCATTGTGTGGATGCAACACAGTGTGTTTATGCATTCACCTATTGAAGGGCATCTTGATTATTTCCATGTTTTGACAATTATGATAAAACCTCTATTAATGTTCTTGTGCAAATTTCTGTGTGTACACAAGATTTCAACTCAATTGGATAAATACCTAGGAATGTGACTGCTGGATTGTATGGTAAGACTATGATCACAAAGGCCAAACATTTTAAGCCTTCCTTCTTTTTTAACTTAGACATTTCTATAGTACAATAGAATTGATGTTTTTGCAGGGCAGCAAATGCATTACATTTCTTTGCTCATGCCAAAAGGTTACACACACACACACACACACACACACATATACACACACACCCTGATTTAGAAAGGTACCATGGAATGGCCATCCTTTTCAGAGAAAACAAAGTTTAACTTTGAAGAAAAGAGATGCACATCTAAGTAAGCTTCAAGTATTAAATTCATTGAACCTATGAGCAATATGGATATTGTTTCTTACTGGTATGTTGTCAGCCTAGTTTTTGCTGAACTTCATTTATTTTAAGAGTAACATAGCAAACAAGAACAAGAAAGAGTGACAGCTTGAAGCAATTCACATCCCTATTTTGGCTGAAATGGCTATAAGGTAAGACAGACAAATTACTTTTCTCTGGCTCTTCTTCTGGAAAAAATCAATCTTTATTCACTTTAATAATGCAGTTAAATCAAAATTAAAACTGGAAAGTTAAACAAGTAGGTCAAAAACTTCTAACCTCTTTAAAGATCTGTTTTTTTAAAAGTGTCTAAAACATAAATATTTTGGCAGTCAGATTTTCAAATAATAATATGCAAAATATTCAAAAGAGGGCATACATCTTAACATAGCAATTTTATTCTAAGGAATGTAACCTAAGGTAATATTCAGAATTGGACACCAGATATGCGTACAGAGATATCCATGGGGGTGCACTCACAAATACAGACAAGATGGAAAAAAAAACAAATGATCAAAAATAAGGGGTTGGTGATTAAAATATGTTATATCCATGTAACAAAACATGATGCAGTCATTAAAAATCATGTTGAGATGAAAATTATAGTTCCTATTCTCTAGGGAAAGTGGACAGCGTTTCTGTTTGTCGGGGTTAGGATTCCCTCATTGTTCCAAGGGGGTGTAAAAGGACTCCTGAGATTCTTTGATCTGGAACTTTTCAACTAATCACACCCATTCTATTGGATAACCAAGTGCTATTAACCAACATTCACTTAGCATTTACTTACCAGGTACTTTCTCTGTGCTAGGTTCATCTAAACAATAAAAACACACAAGTGAGTGAAGAAAACAAACAAGCTCCCTATTTACAGGGAGCTTGAATTCTAGTGTGAAAATGAGAGGGCAGTGAGAGAGAATCAAGGCAGACAATAAATACATAAATAAAACCACAGGACAATTTTAAACAGTGTGTGCTATTTGAAAGAAAAATGAGGTCAAAGAAAGGGAAGGTGTTGATTAGACAGCTATTCAGAGGGGGTAGTGAGGGAAGACAACTTGAGGGGTGACATTTGGGTTGAGAACTGGTAAAGATCAAAGAAATGAGCATTTCAGATATGTTAACACAGTCAATAAGCTCTGAGTCAATAATGAGTTTGACATGTTCAAGAACAAAACAGAAAGAAGGAATATATAACTGACCCTTATTGAGCAGAAAGGTAAAATGATAGGAGACAAATTTGGAGTGGAAGCCTGGAGCCAAATCATGTAGGGTCTTATAGGTTATTTAAGGTGCAAGGTAAGAATGCAAAGGAGAAGAAAGATCAGAAAAGTTCAATCTTGCCACCAGTGTAGAGCTGACGTATGTCAGTGGAAAGGTATGGACCAGGGGACCAGGGAACCAAGAGACAAGTGTTGCCAGGAACAACAGAAGCATGCACAAGCAAGAGGATCCATCCAGGAACCAAGGTCCAGGGACGATATACCAATGCAGCTGATTTCATAGCGGGATTCCTTTCATTGCCTATATTCAAAGCTATCACCTACAAATCAATCATAAATGATATTCTTAATGTATCTGCCATTCTTTCATTTATCCACTCAGGATGTGAGGACTCAGTCCAACAAAAGTCTAGGATAGGGTTCCAGTCCTCATACTTTACAGACCCCACTTTATTGCCACAGTGTTAAGCTGAGAAAGACAAAGAGATACAAAGTATCAAAAATATGGACTGGGTAGTTATAGGCAGTTCTTTTTGAACTATTTTTTTTTGCTCCAGTGTTTTCCAAGTTTTCTGGCATGACAATGTTTTATTTTGGTAATTATGAATAAAAGCTATTCAAAAATCAATCAATAAAGGAAGCCTTTCTACTTCTTTAACCTGGTTTATTATTTGATTTTATAAAAGCCTAGACATGCCGTTAGAATCAGCTGTATCAAAATACTAAAACACAAGAAGAGATATTAACAAATAAGATAAAAAACATCATAAACCAAGACTGCACATACAAAAACCAAATTCGCTGTGTTCTGAACCACAGCGTTATAATATGTCCTTCCTAGTTCTCTAACTTGGTCCCAAGTGTGGTTACTAATAAAATGCTTTGTCTTAAAAATAAAAATGGGCATGGTCATCAGTTTGAGGCCTTACCAGTAGTCTGCTCCTCTAAAACCTCCAAATAAATCCAGCGAACAAGGAGAATACATGCATACTAATGATATTAATGACAATCATTCTCTCAGTGTGGCTATGGCATAAGCCCAGTCAAATTATGCGTATAGCCCAGTCAACAAAACCACCAGGACTTTATAAGACCCATTAATTTGAGAACTGAGCTTTACAGAGTCTGCCAAAGCGCAGTCACATTTCTCTGCCCTGCACTCAGGGACTCCTCAAAATGACATTTCCGAGCTGGAAACGCCATTGCTCATAGCTAAATGAATATTCCCCTAAGCATTTGCTTTTCAAGATATGAGTTTCCAGGAATGAGATACCACCCACTGCCAGCTGAGTACAGATATAAATAAAGAGAAATTTACCCTTGGATAAGGAACCAAATTTTTTGTGTGTTTATATATTTTAAACTTGGAGTTTCATCGTTTGTTTTTTTTAAGTTGTCCTTTTAGAAGTTATTCAGAAATATGTTAAAGAGTGAATGACTTGCCTACATTTGCATTAATTAGGATTTTTAAAAAGTGTTTTGAGTTCAGGGCAGTTGGTGAGAGCCCAATGGTCAATCAGCTCATCTCCAAATTCTAATCTCTTGTGTCCATGTATATGTTGTTCCATATTTTCTCAGAAAACTTTTGTAATAAAAAAGATATGCTGTATTTTATGTAAAAATATTTTCAGTCCCATGAAGTAAGTGCATCTTAAAATTTTCAAATATTTTTACAAGATGATTAATAAAAGGTATTATTGCTATCATGAGAGAATCAATGACAAAGGCAGTAAGAGATGTTATACATATATACCTGTTGGTATAGAGATAGTGTGTTTATGTTTATAAAATCTATTGCCCTTTGAAGCAGTAATGTAATAGGTAGGCTCCAAATTCATATTCTAGTTCAAATCAAAATTAGCATGATTATTAACCTAAGTTTCTATCTTAATAGTAAATGTTGAAACAAACAACTACAAGTGCATACCTGTACATTTTTGCTTTAATTTTCTTTTCAAAAGTGTTTGAGAGAAGACAGAGGAAGGATTAAGGCTGTCATAGCAAAGACTGAGCACTACAGAGAAAAGAAGCATCATCCTTCCTGCATATGGTCCTAGACACTTCAGACCCACTGCAGTCTTTTTGCTATTAGAGTCCTCTGAATATTTCTTATTCAACAGAACTTGCATAGGTTCCTGCAAAGTATAAACATTCTTTAAGCATTATGTACATTTGGATGAATGGCATTTAAAAGATGACACTCTTAATTTCCTAGGAGCAACACTTCCATAATTGCTTGGTAATATTTTCTAAGGTACTTCATGTAACAGTAACTAGAATAAAATCATAGCAGCAAAAACATAGCTCACTTTCCTTTCTTCTTGAAGCTTTGAAGGTTCTATGGAAATTTTCTGCATCCCTAGAAGCACTGCCAATTCAAAAAGTATTTATGGAGTATACACTGCATGCATAAACCATTTACTAGCATTTGTCTCTCACCTTACAGCTAAAATATGATTTCATATACATAATCTAATTTGACCCTAGTAAGAAATATAAGGCTTCAAATATGGCTAGCAATTTCTTGAAAACTGCAAAGACATGAAGAGAAAAAATTTGTTTTTTCACACACATATAACACAATTCTCTTACTACTTAGATTGAACGTCTGTTGCTGTATAAAGACTTACAAATAGCACAGAGACTTACAATGGGAGGAGAAGGCATTGAGTCCTACATGTTCTAAGAGCTACAGTCTATACATAAGCCACTGAGAAAAGCTAAAGAGCCCTGCCTGTGTTTCCACAGACTCAAAGTTATATAATTGTTACTTCGACTCCCAATACCAAGTAAGATAATAAATGGTTGGACAGAAAACATTTTAAACCTCATCATTTAAAAGAGACTTTAGTTCATTGTCTTACTAGATGGCTTATTTTTCAAAATGTCTTATTGCAAATTACTTGATGGAGAAGATAATTTATAGTCAAGGATTCAACAGATGGTATGGAAATATTTCTATGACCTTAGATACAACATAAGTCTGCTCCATGGGAAAAAATATTCCCCACTAGTAACAGACAGATGTATTCTCTCTATTTATAGAAGTATGTATTACTAGTAATTATTTTAAAACTATGTGAGGGGTTCTGCTTATGAGTGAGAAAATCTCCTACCCTAACAATAAGGAAAACCTGGGTAGTTTGCAATATCATGATTATTCTTGAGCTCCTAAGAAAGCTAAGATTGCTAAACAATATGAAATAATTACAATCACACAAAGTATGTTTCCTCATACTGGAAATAAATTAATTTAGCAATCAATAACACAGTTCTAAATAGCCATAAGTCAAAATGGAAGTCAAAAGCAAAATTGGAACATCTTTAATTAAGTGAAAATTAAAGTACAACCTATCAAAACTTGTGAGATGCAGTTCTTAGAGAAACATTTATAGCATTAAATGTTTATCTTGGAAAAATAAATGATTGTCAAATTAATAATCAAAGATTCCGCCTTAAGAAACTAAACCAAAAAAAAAAAAAGAAGAAGAAGAAGAAGAAGAAGAAAGAAAGAAACTAGACAAAGAGGAAATTAAATCCGAAGCAAACAGAAGGAAGGCAACAATAAAGATATGGGTAGAAATCAGTGAAACTGTAATAGAGAAAAATCAATGAAACAAAAAGCTTGTTCTTTAAAAATTATCAATAAAATTGACAAATTTCTAGTTACACTGAACAAAAAATTACCAATATCAAGAATAAGAGAGTCATTACTCATGATAAGGAAAATGATAATAAAGACATATTGTAAGTAAACTGGTGCCAATAATTTAGACAACTTAAATGAAATGAACAAATCATTTGAAAAACAAAATGACAAAAGCTCACTTGGGAACAAATAAATAAGCTGAAAATCTCCATAGAAAATTTAAAAAGTTGAAAGTCTTCTCATAAAGAAAGCTTCAATTCAGAGGGCTTTACCAATGAATTCTAAAGCAAAATTTGAGGAAGAAATAATACCAATTCTACACAAATTCTTACAGAAATTTAAAGAGAAAACACTACCTGACTGAATCTATGGTACCAATATTATTCAGATACCAAAATCAGATAAAGACTTTGCTAGAAAAGAAAACTACAGGCCCAAATCCCCGATGAACACAGACTCAAAAGATTCTGAAAATATTTGCAAATAAAACCCAGCAATACATGTATATAAAGGGATAGTGTATCAAGACCGAATGAGTCTTACAAAGAGTGTAGCATTGATTTAACATTCAAAATTAATGTTATTTGCCTTACTAAAAGACTAAAACAGCAAAACCATAGTCTCAATAGATGCAAAGTAGAATAGATGCGGAAAAATCATTTGACAAAACACAACCCTCATCCCTGATTTAAAACTCTCAGCTAGGAATTAAAAAAAACAAAACAAAACAAACAAACCCTTCAACTTTCTTAAGGGGATGTATCTCAAAACAAAACAACAAAAAAAAAAACAAGCAACAGTAAAAACCTTAGAGCTAAATATCACATAATGATCAGACACTAAAGTCTTTATTCCTTAGATGAGGGGATAAAGCAAGGTGCATACATTCACCAATCAACCGTGTATTGGAAGTCCTAGACATTACAATAAGAAAAGATAAAGAAATGAAAGACAAAAATTTGAAAAGGAAGAAGTAAAGCTGCTTTTATTCACTGATGACATGATGACTAGATTTTCTATGTAAAAAATCCCAAGTATCTAGCAAATATTAACAAACTAACAAGGGAGTTTAGCAAAACTGTAGGGTACAAACTCAAAATACAAAAATCCATTGTATTTCTATATATTAGAAACAATCAATTAGGAAACAAATTTTAAAACACCACTTATATTAGCATCAAAAATAAGATATGTATGGATAAACTGATCAAAATCTCTGAAAGACCTATATACTAAAAATTACAAAATAAAGGAAGAAATTAAAGAAGATCTAAGTAAATGGAAAGATTCCCCATGTTTATGGATTAGAAGATTCACTAGTGTTATGATGTCAGTTCTCTCAAATTCAATTAAAGATTCAAGGCAATGACAATCAAAATCCCAGCAGGTCTCATGGCAAAAATTTGCAAGCTGATTCTTAAACTTAAGTGATACAGCAAAAGGCTAGAATGGCAGTTCTCAACCAGGGGACGTTTCCTTCCCAGGGGACGTTTGGCAATGTCTGAAGACATTTTGGTGGTTACACGTAAGGTAGCTGCTACTAGCGTCTAGTGGGTAGAGGCTAGGGATGCTGCTAAACATCCTACAATGCCCAGGAGAGCCCCCGCATAACCAAGAATTATCTGATGGAAAGTGTCAATAGTTCCCCAGTTGAGAAACCCTGGACCAGAATAGCCAAACAACTTTGAAAAGGAAGAACAACAATGGATGACTCATATTACCTCATGTCCATGTGAAACTGATGTAAAAGGTGGATGTAGATATCAATAGAACAGAACAACAAAAAAAAATCCAAAAATGAGGGGCACCTGGGTGGCTCAGTCGTTAAGCGTCTGCCTTCGGCTCAGGTCAGGATCCCAGGGTCCTGGGATCGAGCCCCGCGTCGGGCTCCCTGCTCGGCGGGGAGCCTGCTTCTCCCTCTCCCACTCCCCCTGCTTGTGTTCCCTCTCTCGCTGTGTCTCTCTGTCAAATAAATAAAATCTTAAAAAAAAAAAAAAAAAAAATCCAAAAATGAGTCCATATATATGGATTAATTATGACTAATTAATATGACTAATTTTCAGAAAGGGTACCAAGGCCTTCTTGAGTTACACTTTACATGATTTACAAACTTAATTTTAAACAGATCTTAGATCAAAATGTAAACTCTAAATCTATAAAATTCTAGAGAAAGGATAGGAGAAAACCTCTGTGCTCTCCAGTTAGGCAAAATTTCTAAAATAGGATTTAGAAAGCACAAACCTAAAGTAAAAATCAATAAATAGGACTTCATCAAAATTAAAAACAAAACAAAAAAATAACCTATGCTCTTTGTAAGACACTCAAGAAAATTAAAAGACTAGCTACAAATAGTAACAAAATATGTGTAAACACCTATGTGATAAAGACTTGTATCCAAAATAGATAAGTTAATCTTGTAACTTAATACAAGACTGAAAATATAATAAAAATAGGCAAAATATTTGAATATTTCATAAAGAAAGATACATATGCCAAATAAACATATAAAAAGATACTCAACATCATTAGCCATTAGAGAAATACAAACAAAACTTGCAGGGAGGAGATTGAGAACACAGGGGCGCACAGAAATTTTTTGGACTCATGGGAATATTCTGTATCTTGATTGTGATGGGGACCCTGTTTACATTTGTCAAAACTCATTGAAATATACCCTAAAAAGGGTAAATTTTATGTTAACTGAATAACTCAAATAAAAACTTGGTGTTGGTTTTCCTATAAAATTGAAGAATCCAGATGTAGGAGAAATTAAAGCTCAAAACATTTTCAGTTCATCTCCATTTTGCTGTTGTATAGCTTGGGCCCTTACATAGTTGGAAGTTACAGAGAAAAGTATCTCAATATAAGGAAGTACTTGCAAACAGCCCCAATGGAGTGCATTTCTTGAAGAGGATACAGTGGTGTGTTTCTTAAAACATATTTTAATAGCTATAACAAAGACAAACCCCATGGTCAAAAAATTCTTGGTTTAATCAATACTAATTATATATTTTCTTTGCAGATTCTATTAGAGCCTTTAATATATGCAGTGCGGGATCCCTGAAAGGGACTGTAATATCATCATGCAGTGTAAAGGTGGTGTTCTAAATGGCAGTGAGATTAAATGTCCTTTAAGGTTTTTTAATGCTAAGACTCTTTAAGTTTGAAAAAAAGACATGCATTTAAAAAAAAAAGACATGCATTCAATATCTTAGGCTGCAGCTTATAAATAATCATCAGAAATATAAATTCTTAATAGCAAGGACTTGTAGCATCCACAGTGGCAGGGACGAAATGTTCTATTTCTTTCCTGTTCCTTATGACACAATGAAACGCAGTAAATACTGACTGACTTAGATATGAATAAAAGTTCCATCAATATGTAAACAAACCAAACACTGAAACAAAGTTGTATTGAAAGATTGTGTGGGGTAGAATACACTATTCTTGCTATCTTTCCTAAAACATGTTTGCTGTTATATAAACTGTCTGTGTTCTCAACACTGTTTGACTTTGAAAACATGGAAATGAATCCACTTGACTCAGTATGAAGAGACACGTCTCAGGGAGGAAATCTCATTATTTCTTGCTCCTCCAATACCTGGGCTGGTAATCACGCTCCTGTAGTTTCTGCACCACTACTTTTGGGGCCGGGGAGGGATGGAGGGACTGCTGCTGGGTAATGAGCTCCAACAGAGATAAGATTCCAACTTCAATTATATAACACAGAGAAATATCTTTCCTGAAACAACAAAAATCTCTTAAATCCTGATCAATTGTTTCTGATATTCAGCATTTAATAAAGCTAGGGGAAAGCAGAGAGAAAGAAGCTTTTCCTCTTTATAATCTGCACTATGAGAATTAATGGGTAGCGCCTGTGATTTTGTTTCCCACTGGCAAACAGGAGGGTAGAATCCATCAGCATGCACAACAAGTCACACACATACATTTACGTACACAACTCTCATTCTGGTCTTGGGGAAAGAATGCCATTAATGAACCTTATTGCATTTAAATGTTACAGGACTACAAATCAATTCAGGGAGATATTGCCCCTAAAAATAAGGTCTGCAGTAGTCACTGCCATAAGACATTCGGTGGTGAATATAAAAAAGGCAGTGGAAAACGCACTTGAAGGGAATGGAAATATTTAAGATAAAACGTGTCATGAAGAACCAAATATACATAATATATAAGAACTCAAGACTAGAAAAGACCTCTTAATATTTATTTTTACTTGATGGTAACACTTTAAATACCTTTGGTCTTTTGTCTCATGTAATTCTTTGTTCTTTCACATATATGTATTTATTTAAAATTGTTAACTGGGCACCTAGAATATGCTAGACTTTTTTTTTCCTGAGGATGAAGAGATACAGCAAAGACAAAGACCCTATAATAATTCAATGCAAAAACAAAAAGGCAAAGCAAAATAAAATGCAAACACCTACCCCAAAACACAATCTCTCTACACTCTACCCACTCTGCTTCAGTCTCTACTGAACACACCCTTTTCACTCACACACATTCCAGAATGAAATCAAGTTACTAGTTTTAAAGGAGACTCCTACATGGCCTTATATATATTAGGAAAGAAGTGTCAGAGCGCTATTGGTTAATTTGTGCCACATTTTACCAAGCACCAAGGTTGTTTTAAGAGTAGTGTTCTAGGAGACCTGTGTACTTTGTTATGAAGGATGGATGGATAGATGGATGGATGGATGGATGGAAGGAAGGAAGGAAGGAGGGAAGGGAGGAGGAAGGAATTAAATACTCCAAATCCTAGGGAGGATTAAAGTTTTGAAACCATTATTAGTTGAATAACTTCCAAATACAGTAAAAAGAACAAATTTTACTTATTTTTTCAAATTACTGCAATTTTATTTTATTTTTTTAAAAGATTTTATTTATTTATTTGACAGAGACACAGCGAGAGAGGGAACACAAGCAGGGGGAGTGGGAGAGGGAGAAGCAGGCTTCCCGCTGAGCAGGGAGCCCGATGCAGGGCTCAATTCCAGGACCCTGGGATCATGACCTGAGCCGGAGGCAGACGCTTAATGAGTGAGCCACCCAAGTGCCCCAAATTATTGCAATTTTAATTGAACTATAGCTGACACACATTATAACATTAGTGTCAGGTGTACAACATAGTGATTCAACATCTCTATACTGTGCTCACCACAAGGGTAACTACCATCTGTCGTCACCACACAACACTATTACAATACCATTGACTATACTCTTTATGCTGTACCTTTTATTCCTGTGACTTATTCGTTCCACAACTGGAATGAATTTTAAGATAATTTTCATAAAAACATAGCACCTACTAAGAAAATGGAAAGTAAGAGCAAATGCACATATATTTAATTTTTTCCCTTTCCATCTGGGAAGCATCAATAGTTCTGGGAATAAAGTTTATCACAGCCTAGTGATTTCTTAACATGTTTCAAATGATCAAATATAGTCAAGTGTTTTGAAGTTGTTTAAAAATTGGGTTACGGTTTCTTTTATTCACTCACTAATTCTTTCGACAAATATTTACTGAGCATTTCACTAGATTCCAGGCAACATGGTAGGGTCAGGGATGATGATGTGCAAAATTCGGCTCGACTCTTGATTATGTGGAGCTTATAATCAGATGTAGGAGACACACAAACATAATAAATACATATAAGATTATAATTGCAATCAGAAATATTAAAAAGTTTATGCCAGGTTACATGAGGGAGACCTGTCCTTCCCTTTATCATTTTTTCAAGAAGAAAAAATACATTGGCAATTAGCAGAATATTAGAAATTCATAAAATTTCTTTCTGTGATGGTGGGATGGTCTTCCTTACACTCTGCCTAGATCATCATCTAAATAATAAAGTAAGCGGCCTTCACACTTCAGTTAAACTGCAGACTCTGGTGAATTCAAGAAACAATAACAGCAATCCCACTGTTTTAGAGACGCATGCATAAAATCTTTGTGCCGAAACACTGAACTTGTCGCAAATGTAAATGCCAATTATTTACCTCTCTGAATTATCATGCCTGAATTAGCCATAGATTTGATTTTATGGTTTCCTTCGTAAGTTTAGATCTTCTGTGCTAACACTGGAATTATTTTATGAATAATTTTAAGTCTTATGGCAAAGAAGCAGCTTTCCCAGGAAAGTTCATACTGTATATGCAACTCCTACAGCAAGAACATCGATAAAACTTGACTCGCTGAGGCAAAACACGCACATCAAATTCCCCTGAGCCGGTGACAAAGTAGACAGGTATGCAGAAACTACTTAATTTTTATAAATGCTACGGCTCAATTCCTAAGCTATTGACCAAAAGGAGAAGGCCAGTGTACTGGCTAGTGACGGCTGGATTGTATTATCTACTGATGGTAGGAAGGACATTTTCTCGTAGGGAAAAAGCCTCTAATGACCCCTATATTATCTCAGCACTTGCAGCAGCATCTCGTAGATACAGTTACAACATAAAGGAGCACCTCTATCATGCTGGGTGGTTGTAAGATGAAGATTCTAGAGTCCTTAATTTATTTGATGATTCATAATGTCAGAACCATCAAAAGTTTTTCTTTTTCCTAGTGAATGCTCCCTTGAACAATCCATAAAAGGTCAGCAGGGTAAGCCATTAACTCTCCCTTTCTCCCTTATCAATTACCACAAAACATAGTGTCTTAACTCACCGTGCATACACATCCAATAATTCTCTTTAATGGTAATGGAAGTTCAATACATTAAAGATAATTCGGGAGACATGAATCAAAGCACTTTTTAAATCAATCTGGGACATTGTTTTGCAACCCAAGTCTAGATTTACATTCAGATACTTGTTCAACTAGAAAATGTGGCAGATTTTTAAAAATATATTTTTCTTGCCAACTAACTCCCTGTATCACAGATGATCCGGCACATTGCCTTTTAAATTGTCAAAGGGTTAGTTGGCTATTTGTGATGAAATCTGAGACAGAAGCACCTTCCATTTCTCCTCAAAGATGTTACAGATAACTTACCAAATATTAATATTCCTGAGATTCTTAACCATCACAACTGTATCCAGCAGCAATCAAATAAATTTCTCTTACTAATGCATTTTTAAACACGGTTTAAAACTTGAGACATTTGTCACAAAATATCAAAATGAAAACTAACAAAAATATGTAATATTAAATGTTACTACAACTACAATTCATGTCCTAGTGAATTCTGAAATTTGACCCTTCAGTTGTATGAACCTTTCAATAAGTTCTGTAGAGAATAACAAATATGCAGAATTTTTAAGATTTCTGTACATTTTTACATGGACACTCCACAACTTACACTGCATATAACCCAGACATACAATTTCCTGAATCATCTTTCTTTAAAGAGAATCTAAACTAAATGCACTTTGGTAAATTGGAAAAAAACTCAGATCATCAAAAGCTTGAAATGACTTTAGACTCATAAACATTAAGAACAGATCTTTGTAAACTTAAATCACTAAGAAAAGACAAACACAAGATTGTAATCTCTTGAAAATATTTTAAAATTACCATTACAGTTCTAATAGAATTGCAGCAGAATCCACCAAATAGATTGTTTCCAAAACAGAAATATTTTTTGTTGTATAATCATACCCTCTCTTGCCAGCTAGAATCAGGAAATGTTTACAGCAACCTAGTGCTATCAAGAGAAGAGAATGTGGATTTCATGCACATAAAGAGAGAGCAGTAGATTCCTCAAGGAGGTCCTAGATGTCAAGTGTCCTTAGGCAAACTGTAAAAGATATGGTGTGGAGCTGTCAAGAAAACAGTGGCTTCATAATCCACAGCACCATCGGAAGTCAGAGATGAGAACTGTACAAAGATCTGTTGATGATCGATACTCACCTTTTAGCTAGAAATCTCTATTAATGAATAAACCTTTGGTAAATGTGTAAGTCTGAGATTCTTCCTGACCCACAAGGTTTGTTTTTTGTTTTTTGTTGTTTTTTTTCAGGACCCTAAGGTTACAGTCAAAAGTAGGATTCACTAAGATTTCTTGACTGGTTCCCTCACCTTTATACAGGAGCACACTCATACCCACCTCAAAACCTCCCCCAATTCCATACCTAGGGGGAAGTTTAATTTCTACTGCAAGTGCAGAAAATTTTCAGCCTAAGTTTTGTTTATGATAAAGGGGCATTATCTAGGAGCTCCATACTACATTCAAGTGGAGAACAGAAATCAGGGAACATTCTGAGAATTGGTAATATCAGGACTAGAACCAAATGGTAAACGTATCACAACATCTTATTTCTCCTTGTCTTTCATTCTTTACTCACTGAACTACTTACGACAAGAATTTAAGTGAATATACTGTACAAAATATAAGTACCAGGTATGAGCCAACCAAAAGAATTTGCCAGAAGGTTGGTGATGATCAGCCAATAAAAATAACTAGGAAAACAATAATGGCAGCGATCACACTCAGAGCTGTAATCAAGAAACAGAATACTTTAATGTTACTATCTGTGTTTTATCATTCATACATGAATATTATATACCACTTCTCTTCCAAAGGTTGCCAACTATCTGTGATTCAAGACTAATGTCAGGCATGCTGACAATTTTAATTTGAAGGGCAGAGAGAATGGGGAGAGAGAAACCTCAGAGATTACCTTGTTCACTAAAGGTCTTTCTGTCACTTCACTTCTTTTTTAGGGAAACACCCCTGGATCTCTTCAGAAATCAAAATACAGACTAAAAATAGGACATCCTAAAAATGTGTGCCAGATGTATCATATCTAGGGCTTTTCTCACCCCAGGGTATTTGCCAACTCCCACTTGACACATCCCAAATATTTTTAGCACTTAAAGTCTCTTACTTATTGCTGGCACAGCTGGTAGCTAAAAATACTTACACTGTATAATGCTACTTTATAAGTCAAAGATTATTTTTCTAAGTATCATTTATGCAGAATATGCTTTCATAATGGGAGCTCAGGTAGAAGAGTTTAGCTGAGAATGGATAAGGTCAGAACAAGAAGGCCAAGCAAAGTGAAGACCATTCTATAAGAATGAAAAGGTGGAGAGGACTCAATTAGCTACATTTTCAAAAGAATCCTAATGGCTGGGCTATCAAATACAGCCAGAGTGGACCTCTTGGAGATCTACGGATGGGTAGTGATAACACGGATGAGGTTTGGTAGGAGCTATGGGGGACACAGTAATGGATAAAGTGGGGCTCCGGGAGAGAAAATACAGGCTCGTGGGAGGCTGGTCCATGAAATAATTCTGTTATGAGAAGAATTAAGCAAGTACGGCAAAAACGTAAATGCACGATCATTTAAGTACAAGGTACAACTTCTATTACTATAAATGAGGAGGTAATGAGGGTCTGATTGTGAAGCCATCAAAGGGGCAAAAGTCACCAGGAAATATATGTGCTTGAAAGAGAAGTGGTGATCACTTGGGAAAAGGCTAGAAACCAATTACTGGAAACTGTAATATCCAGATCACAGAAAGAACCGGGAAGAGGGGAGGAGACAGAGAAATTCTGCAGTCAGTGAACTTGTGTTCTATGACAGGACTCGTCTCAAGGACAGGGACAAGGTAAGGCCGATTCTCAGGCTGCCTATAAGGTGAGAAACACCTAGGGTCATGGATTCCAGCAGTTCCCCGCATATGCTTCCCTAACAATTCCAAGTGAGCACGGCATCTTGGCCCATCGACAAGGTGATGCTCCTCTTCATATACAGAAAGCACTGAATAAAAACCCCTCTGGGTTTAAACCCCAATAGTGTTTTCTAGTATCAGCACTGCCGTTTGTTCCTTTAATAAGGTGAGTCAGATTTTCTCAGAAATGCATCTGAGTTTCTGAACTCTGTTTTGACTAAATATGTTTATTTCTATATGGAATTTAATCAAAGTCATTAAGAGCATTTGATTCCACAGAACGAGTGTTCACTCGTGGCTACTCCGATGTTTGCTTTGAATAGGGCAGTTTCGAAAGCTGGCTCTGACTGACCACATCCATATGATAAATTCTCAAACTTCTGGAAAACAAATCTGTCAATTTGGGCACTGCTTTCATGATTGGGGCACACCTGGGAATTCAGGAACATTTCCGACAGGATCTTGAAGGACCTAGTTCCTCTTCAGTCCATCGCCAGGATATGTATGAGCTGCCGCTTGCTTTTTCCTTCTTTTGCGGAGACCCACACTTGTGTAACAAACTGCAAAGCAGCTGCTTCTTTTTTTTCCTGGCAGCCATCAAGCTCGGGTCTGTAATTTAGTAGAAACTAAGACGTGAGAATAAAACCGGATGTATTTTCATTTTTTTTCTTTCTAATGAAATCAGAGACACAAAAACGTATAGCAAAAATACAAGTTCTATATAAATGCAAACCTGTGATTGGTGTCACAGGGAATTCTGAACCAGAAATAAGAAAATCACCCAGCGGTGATATCATGGACATTTCAATGTTGGACAGGGGGAGAGATGAATTAGGAAATGCCAGCTAACGAGAGTGGGGTACACTATTACTCTCCTCCCACCTCCAGTCAGGACTTTGTAAAGAAATCATAGGATGGGGCGCCTGGGTGGCTCAGTCGTTAAGCCTCTGCCTTCGGCTCAGGTCATGATCCCAGGGTCCTGGGATCGAGTCCCACATCGGGCTCCCTGCTCGGCAGGGGGCCTGCTTCTCCCTCTCCCATTCCCCCTGCTTGTGTTACTGCTCTCGCTATCTCTCTCTGTCAAATAAATAAATAAAATCTTTAAAAAAAAGAAAAAAAAGAATAAAAGAAATCATAGGATGTAGATAATTTCTTTGGTTTTGAATAAAAGAACGGAGCAAATACGTCTGCCTCAGTTTCCCCTGAACGTGGCAACTGAAATCCCAGATGGTCCCCCCCCCCCTTTTCCTCAAGCCGTGCCTTCATCAGCTTTACCGGGGACTTCAGCTCGCTCTCGGGAATGCAGGGAAGAGTTGTAAACTGTCACATACTGCCACTGTCACAGTCGTTCCTACTTGCTGCCTCTATAGAACGGACTTTCTGCTTTAAGTTTTTGGGCTAGAAAACCCGTTTCTTGCCAAGACCTGACTCCAGTCTATAAGGCAGTTCCCTTCACCTGCCTAGATTTCCCATATCATGCCTTCTATTTCACTCTGCCTGATAGGGATCATGCCACCATTGTGAAGATCGCTTACGATCATGATCTTATTCTGATTTTAGTCTTTTCTCTGTGCAGGGCTTCCTCTTCTGCCATGCTTTGCCTTGCCTGCTGGATTGGAATCCTGGCCATGGACACCTGACTGCTCTCAGCCAACTTACCCCGTCCCTTCTACTCTGGGCATTCAAAGGCAGAGCTGCCCCTGTGGGGCCAGCTGCAGCAGCTGGACCGAAATCTCAGCTCCTCTGAGAAGGGCATCCAGTGATGATTTTTTTCTCTTTTCTATTATCCTTGTTTTTTTTTTTTTTTTTTTTTTTTTTTAGGTTTCGAGTACCTCTTGTATATGAACCATCTCCACTTATAATAAAATAGAGGCCATTCTTAACTCAGCTACAGGCTGTTTGCAGAATGGTCATTCAGGAATGCATTTGCTTATACAGTAACAATGCTTTAATTAGTAATTGTATCATATTTTCAATTTACTATGTACTAACCAAAACATTTAACCCCTAAGGAAGCTAAGTGTGGGTATAAAGGGAGACTGCAGAAGATTTCTGGCTGTATCAGTAGTGTCCAAAGCAGCCATATGCTTTTCCTCTTATTCATAACCCCTTGGAAGCTATGCTATCCTCAGGTGCTAGAGCTGCCTCCTTGGCCATCCACATCAGGAAAATTGGAGTCTCCGAGAATGAGGTCCATAGAGAGCTGCAGCCATGTGATTTACGTGCAGCGAAAGAGCAGAGATGTGGCAGTGTATCAGCCTGCCAGAGATGCAATAACTAAATGGCACGGACTGAGTGACTTAAACTGTAGAAGTTCACATTCTTATAGTTCTGGAGGCTAGAAGTCCCAAGATCAAGGTTCCAGCAGATTTGGTTTTTCCCGAAGCCTCTCTCTTAGGCTGCTGGATGGTCATTTTCTTGTGTCCTCGCATGGTTTTTCCTCTGTGAGCGCAATTCCTTCATATATACAAATTTCCTCTTCTTATAAGGACACCAGTCAGGTTGGAGTAGGGCACAACCCAGTGACCTCCTTTTAATGTAATCACCTGCTTTTCAAGACTTTATCTCCAAATAGGGTTACACACTGAGGTGCTGGGCATTAGGACTTGAGCACAAGAATTTAGGAGTGTCCTAAATTCGTATGCCATACACAGGCCCTCGTACGGCAGGAGCCATGTGTACGTGATGATGACCTCAGAGCAGAGCAGTGACTGAGGCACTCGTGCTTGTAAAACCTATTTATTGCTAAAAATGTTACTGATGTGAGACCTAGGAATCAGAAATAACCAATAATTCACAGGCAGGATATTGGTAACTAATGCTAAGTAGTACCTATATCACGATACACAAGGATTTGAGGAAAAGAAGTGTTTTAACCAAATGCAGACCCACAGCATAATCCTAGATCAGTTTTGTTACAAGTTATTTGAAAGATTTCAGTGACTTCTAGACATTGTTTAAAGTCATAGGTATCATTAATCAAGATAAAAAAAAACAAGTAACTTACTCATCAGATCTAAAGCATTTACTGTGCAAGTCAGAGTTTCAGATGCTGGATGCACAGGAGTGGACAAAACAAAGACGATCTTGTTCTCATGGAGACCGTTGGGTAACAGAAGAGATCATGAGCAGAAAGGTAGGTATGTAGTCACAGTAATGAGAAATACTATTTCTATGAATAAAAATACAGTTGAACGTGGAGATAGAGTTACAATAGTGTTATTTTTGTCCTGAATAAAATGAGGGGGCCATGTATATCTCTATAGAAGAGCTTTCCAGGTAGAGGGTTTAGGGGTGCCAAGGACTGGTTGAGGAATAGTCAAGAAATTACACAAGTGTGAGCCAGAAATCAGTAAGACACAACCAAGCAGAGGTAGATGACGCCTTATTATGTAAGGACATATAGGGGAAAAAAAAATCTTTGCCAAACATGTGGCAAATAAATGGTTGGTGTTTATAGTACAGACAGAGCCCCTATAAGAAGATGTACTGCTGGTGGGAACGCAAACTGGTACAGCCACTCTGAAAATAGTCTGGAGGTTTCTCAGAAAGTTAAAAATAGAACTACCCTATGATCCAGCAATTGCACTACTGGGTATTTACCCAAAGAATACAAAAATACTAATTCAAAGGGATACATGCACCCTGAAGTTTATAGCAGCATTATCTACAGTAGCCAAAATATGGAAACAGTCCAAGTGTCCGCCAATTGATGAATGGATAAAGAAGATATGGTGTATATATACAATGGAGTACTACTCAGCCATAAAAAGAAATAAAATCTTGCCACTTTCAATGACTTGAATGGAGCTAGAGAGTATTATGCTAATCACTATTATTTCTACATAAAAGAAAAATATGTATTCAAGAGACATTTGCACTAAATCATACCCTTTAAAGACACTTAAGAAGAGAAACATTTCAACCACATTTTTGTCTCCATAGCACCATATAACTGATTGAACGTTGCAGTAAATTGATCATTTTGAACAAGTTAAATCAGTTACTTTGTCTTAGACAAATGCAGCCATATTTATGTAAATATAAAAGAGGGTTACATGAAAGACTTTTCCATTTATTCTGACAGCAGAAAAATTACAAGACAATTGTCCATAATTGAATACTGTGAATCTAGTTTTTTAAATAAAACTCACAAATAAGCAGAGTTTAACATGGAAATGGACTTAATGGTATCTCAATCTACTAGTGGGAAATTATTATCAGGCAGTCCTGTGGCATAGAACCAAGACAGCATTATAGAAGTCTATATGGTCTCTTACATACAAGCACAGTAATGAACACATTCTTTCTCTCAGATCTCTTTATGATGTAAGTCAACTCATGTCATCCATGATCCTGTAACAGAAAGCCCATCCATCTTTGTTTTCAGATACAAGCAATGAGATTCTAATATGCTGAATGTTGTAATTAAATGAGAATATAGGGGCATCTGGGTGCCTCAGTCTGCTAAGCATCTGCCTTCGGCTCAGGTCATGATCTCCAGGTCCTGCGATGGAGCCCCACGCTCTCTTTCTCTCCCAAATAAATAAATAAAATCCTTATAAATAAATAAATAAATGAGAATATAAAATGATGATGGACAGGAAAACTATGAAATATAAAGTGCATTTCTGTTAGTTATTTTGTCTTCATAAGTACTTAATCTATTAGAATTGGCTGTAGTTTAAAATCAGGCAGTTTTATATGTCCTTTATTGATACTCAAATATTTTTTCTTTCCAATTTCAGAAACATGAGATGGATCATTTACATCTACTTTATTAAAAGGCCATAAATTGAATTACTCTTTTCCTCAAAGTATGATTGAAAACAAAAGAAATGCAGCATTTAATTTTGGCCTTTTTAATCAATCCATCGCTATTATGAAAATCACAGTTGTATAACATTGATTGCTGTCATGTTGGTGGCTTTAAGGATCACACTGTACATCCTTCACAAACTATACAATATACTTACCCAGGAGGCAAATCAGAAAAAAATATATTAATTAAAATTAAAATAAGGGCTAATTTTTTGCAAGATTTAAGAAAAATTCTTTTGGTCCATAAATATATTTTATAAATATATGTGTATACATATGAATTATACAGATAACTCTCTCAGCATCTTCTCATAATTTTAGAAATGCAACAGTCTAGTAAACATTGATCTGACTGTCCTTCATAAAATGTGAAATTTCAAGGGCTAGACTGACTTCAGAATTGAGAGTTGTGGTGACCGCCACATAAAGTGAAAGGAACAGGGTTTCTCGTAGCTAAAATCCCAGGGAGAACCACTTTCAAATCATTCTATCTAACTGAGAAATAGAACAGTCTCCAGGAACAAGAGCTGATAAACTATTCCAGTGGTAAAAAAAATAGTGAGTTCTAAGTGCACGTCTCATGCTTTACTTTGGATATTAATCTTAACATCCAAACAGAGAGTTACAGGATAGGAAGAACAGACAGAGATTCTGAAACTTGTTGATCCTGAGGCTCTGTCATAATCTTGTGCCATTTTCTTGTCACTACAGACTGTTCCCAGAAGGTACCATCCAAGCAGGTATTCTGAAAATAAGCCAGAAGTATCATTAAATTTATGTCTTGTTCCCTAGGAGGAAAGGGTTTTTATCAGTTAGTGTGTGATGCATTTCCCTACCTGTTATTGGGGATACTTATAAGAGATGGCAGTTTGACCTGGCCTAATTCTCTGGTAAACATGCTGGTAACCAACCTCCCCAGAAACAAAATGACATGTGTTAGAGAGTCTTGATCCATGAAAGTCTTCCGGTAGATGGTCCATGGTTTGGGATATCTAGATTTCTTCTAGGAAACAAACCTAGAATCTATAGATTTATGGAGTATGGTTCCTTATAAATGTCACACAAGCTATACAATTATTTACATATAAAAGGAGATGTCTCATTGTCCAAAAGGTTCCCTGATGAATGAAGTAATCTACATGCCTTGTATAGATATATCTCCTATTATTCTGGGCTTGAAAGTGCATCTGATGGGAAAAGGAAGAACCTTAAGAGCTAATCATGGAGTCTCGGAGACCTCCAGGATTTACCCATTTATCTTCATTGTTTGTATCATATAATTATTAGTAAACCTTAATATTTAACTTGACCATCCGGTTCTGTGTTAAATTATTCCTCCTTTTCCACCAGCTGTATATTTCCCTCTCTATCTATCCTTACCATATCATCTAGCAGGTCTTAAGCACCACCCATTCACCATCCCTCCATCATCCCACCTCATACTCACCCTTCTCTGATATAAGAGAATCTTAACATTGTAAAGCCAAAAAGGTCTTGGTGACAGTCTCACGCAGTTTCCTCATTTTATCAATGAGAATACTGATCCCCAGAAAAATTATGTGACCTATGATGATAATTTCAAGTTCAGGGCTTTTCAGGTGATGTTGTAGCTCTTGCTAACCGTGGACTTTGATAATGTATTCTCTGTTGATTTGGGTTGGTATGCAAATATTTACATATCTCATGTCTTCAGGTTATGGAGTCTTATCCTATAGGGACTATGTCTATTTTATTTTAATTATTCCCAGATAATTATATATCTATAATAAAATGCTCAAGAAATATGCACATTAATGAATGAATAATTTTCTGTAACTATAAGATGAGTTTTACACTAGATTATGGCCTATGTATTTAAATCATCATCAAAATCCCCTAGTAATTTTGATTAAAGTTCAGTTTTCCAGTTTTTTCCTTCCAGCTTCCTCCTTCTGCATGCAACATCCATACTCACTTCCTCCAAGTAGATGCAGATTCAATAGATTTATTGTAGAGCCTAAAAATCTTTTACTTTATAATACCTCAGGATATTCTGATGCTGAACTAGATTTAAGAGCAAATGAACTAGATGATTCAATAAGCTGACTTCTAAGTCTAAATTTAAGATTTAACTAATCTACTTATAGAAGAAATTATTTTCTAATGTAGGGTTTATTCTACACTATGTGTATTTATAAAATGTGTTTCACTCATGGGGGTCTTCAGACAAGTTGGTATAAGAATTTTTTATTACAAATAAAACTTAAATGTGCATGTCCCGTTGGAAATAGGTTAGAAGCATCACCTATTTATAATATATTTGCTTTAGGATTTACAGTAAGAAATGTAATATAAATCATTATATGTTGTATTCAGGGGAAGGATTAAATGTTTTCCTAAAGGATATAAGTTATGCTTGTTTCCTCTTATCTAATCTGTTTTATGTAGGGTAGGGAGGTGATTTGATCTTTGGTCTATCTGAACATATGAAGTGTATTTCCTGTAAGAATGTTGCTGAACATTATTAAAATTAAAGCTTCCTCTTTTTTAGGCCTATAAGAGAAATATCTCTTATGTTTCAGTATTTCTAGATAACTGGTTGTTTTTATCTAGTGAGTAGAGTAAAACAACTGATCCCGTTTCTTATTCACATTGCTCCCTAGAGAGTTGAGAGTCAAATTTAAGACTCACCTCTAGCAAAAGCACTTTACAACATGCATTTGTTTTGCTAACTTCCCTCCTTGCTTCAGTTTTAATTGTTGTAACCACATTCTTGTCTCCCCTAGATTTCTCATTTAGTAGACAGTTTTGCATGCTGCCTTGAATACTTTGTAGAACAGTATAAGAACAAATAATTTCATAGTTACATAGATGCATTTATTTCAAGAGGCTATTGGATACTGTATCTGAAAACAGACTTGTGGTTCAGTGGTCACAATGGACTGCAATCTAGCTCAATTGTGAGTCAGAACACTGACAGAACACTGGCCTCCCCCACCAGATCAAAACCCGGCGGTAGACGTAGAGCACATGATCTTGAAAGTTACTAGGTGAATGTTAGTAGTAGTAATGTTATATTAGTAGTAACAATCCTTAACGTGATTCTAGTACATACAATTAATACCATAAAACCAGGAGCTAATTTCCATCTGAATCATTATTATTCCTTCTGAATTATTATTAATACACTTTTATAGACTGTCCTTTCTAAATTATAAGACAATTATTAAGGAAGGTCCTGATTTATTATATTTTTTAAATAGTT
This sequence comes from Neomonachus schauinslandi, assembly GCF_002201575.2. Classification (NCBI taxonomy): domain Eukaryota; kingdom Metazoa; phylum Chordata; class Mammalia; order Carnivora; family Phocidae; genus Neomonachus; species Neomonachus schauinslandi. The sequence continues at coordinate 32,049,067 of NC_058414.1, read as the reverse complement.
CTAGATTTAAAAATTCTTTTAAAAACCTTCTGTGCTAACTTCAGTACTTGTGGTAGTTGTCTTTTACTGTTAAGAAGTAATGCCATCCTTTATGATGCTTGGATTGTATTTATCCAAAGTTCTTTCTACGTCTGTCAGGCTTCCCTCATAACATGTAGGCTCAGAACTCTTGGATGTTTTCCTTTTTGAACTGCTTTGAAGGATAGACCTTCACCTCTGGCGGGTTCTGTACTTAACACATGTCTGAGTACAGATTCAACTACTTTTCTTCTCTACTGATCTGTGTAATGATTAGGATATAGGAGGTCATGACAGACATTTAGAATCAGCCTTGTCTCAGAATTTAGGCTGTTAATCAGAATTATTACACTAGGGAAATCTATTACTTTTGCAGTTTAAGTAATGCCACAATAGAAGTGTATCTGGATCACAGATTCTGAGTCAACCTAGGACCAGATTTATGTGACACAGGGAAGCAGACTATCCTAAAACCACTTTCATTCAATTTTCAAATTTTGGAATCAGAGGAATAAAAATAGAGCTACTTGTGAGCCAATATAACAAGTCTTTAAAAAATATAACTCATTCTCTGGCCTTGCATAGACCTAGCATAATCTTAAATTTTATACTAACAGAGAGTGCTGCATTTGAAGGGGACCAAATGGGTGCTAACACGTCCTGCTTTAAGAATACTGTCCTTCTCCGTATATAGGATATTAGCACTACTTTGTTCCAGAGTACAACATCCTTTTCTGGTTAACAACTGAGCCTGACTTCTGTTTTCTCACGCATCATTAAAATGTCTTTTCCTCTCTATTTCAACGAATGAATCTGTTTCATACTACCCAATAACTAAACCCTAATTATTTTAAGATTTTTTTATTTCACTATACTTCTTTGTGAGCAATTATGGCTTAAAAACATCAACAATTTATAAGAATAATCTCTTTTCCAAGACTCTTCAAGCATAGAAAGAAGGGTCTAGAAATACAGCTTATGATGATAACATGACAGTTATATTTAAACATGAAGCTCTAAAGTGAAATATAACACATCCATCCATAGACAATAAATAATATGATTGAGTTTTGAAAGCTGAGCAATATTAAGTACCCCCCAAATTAAGCATTATTTTAACTAACTTGATTTTCACAGCCCAAATCAACTAAAAACTTCTATTCCTCTGTTTGCCTTTTCCTGAGTCTCATATATTCCTTTGATGTGTTTCAATTGCTTTCCATAAGAAATATAGTCAGAGAATTCACTATGAAAATAGATGTAGGTACATCCGAGTTCACTGAGAACCACTTGTTTTACTACAGAATCAGGAAGAATCTATATTTTCTCCCTAGACCTTAGACACTGAAGCCACAGAGCATTTTATTGAAATAAAAATTCATCTTGATTTATCAATATATGTACAACCAGTCTAACTCCCACTCTGGAAACACGTCAGGAACATGGTCTCATTAATTACATTCACTTTTGAATACAAAGAGGCATGAATGACGCTGTACAATTCATTTTTCATAATGAGATTTTAAATCTTATTGCACCATTTTATTTTAATGTAAATATTTTCTTTAATTGTTGAAAATTGAAGTAAGATTCTAGTGAAACAAAACACCCTTATTTCTCAACTCTGCTCAGCAAATAGAGCAATAATTCATTGAAAGAATCATTATGAAATTTAATGTAACAGATATCCCTTGAATGAATCAGCCAGTGGTGCTCCTGAATTTTGACTTGATAGTTAGAGATTCTAAAATCTCCTCATCATAACATAACTCAACCAAAAAAAACCTACAAATACAATTGCTTATATAATTCAAACACTGCCAGTAATTCTAATATTCTATACTTCTTTAAAAGCACACACCAATGGATTCTCACGTTTCTTTAAAAGGATTTACTGAACTATGAAACCCGAACTAAGGTTCCCTAACTGCTTATCTTGTCATTTTTATACCACATTTGCACCACTGCTGATGGCTTATCTTGCTGAGTTTCAAAATGCGCTAAGTAAAGAGAAATTCTATTATCTTTCCAAGAGAAATTATTCTCTTTTATTACTCAAGTTTCATTACCACGGTACTTTTTGCTGATAATAACGCCAGCGTATTTCTTACCTTAATTTATTTTTATTGTTTCGAGGTAAATCTCAAATTCATCATTGCTTTCCCTAAATGGTACTTTCCTCTCAATCATATATTGACTAATTTTTAATTCTCCTACCCATTTCCCAACCTAGGCATTCTAAACAACTCTCATCTTTAAATCATCTCTGGATTTCTTTCAATCTGCTCACAAATTTCTTCTACTTAAACAAATAAAATTGGGTGGAAGAGTGGCAGAAGGTTTTCAGAGCAAGATCCCCAAATCCTGTGGCAAGGAACTACTCACCACCCACATTTTTTTCCTCATCCAAAGTTAGTACTTAGCGATTACATTTAGCTTGGCAATCTTGAGGCAATTTACAAGATCCTCAGAAAATATCTTATAACCATTACTTTACTAAAGAAATGGCTGAGTGTCTGAGAGTTGTATACTGGGTGTCACTCTATTCTGAGAACAGAATCTCGGTCTCCTGATTCCAAAGATACACTTAAAAAGAGCAAGCTGTTGAATCTATTTCCACTTGAGTCACATTATATACCAGACAAAAATGCTATACACAACTGGAGAAGAAATGTTCAGCTATATTTTCTGTTAGAGTCATTATGTTCTTGGGGAGCCTGGGTGGCTCAGTTGTTAAGCATCTGCCTTCAGCTCAGGTCATGATCCTGGGGTCCTGGGATCAAGCCCCGCATCGGGCTCCCTGCTCGGTGGGAAGCCTGCTTCTCCCTCTCCCACTCCCCCTGCTTGTGTTCCCTCTCTCGTTATGTCTCTCTCTGTCAAATAAATAAAATCTTTAAAAAAAAAAAAGAATCATTATGTTCTTCATTAGTTTCAACACATGCGATTGTGGCCTTTGTACAAATACTAACATTTTGACATGTTCCAACATCAATGTCGCTACTGTAGTCAATGTGCTCAAATCATTTAAATACTAACTTCTTTAAAGCACATTATATTTCAGCTAGTTTTTCAAGACGAAGAATCTAGGCCTGAATATTTGAACAAATAATCTCCCACTAAAACCATTAAAAACAATACAATGAAACTCATAAATATACATATACCCTTAATATGAGTGACACCATATTCCTTCCAAAACGATACTGCATAATTTTCTTAAATTTTGAGATGCTGGTGATTCATAATACAATGTGTCTTAAAATATAGAGTATTCTGTTTGATAATGTAACAGACTAAAGTGTTACGAGATAAAGGACTTTATAATTACAATGTTCCAATGCTATTATGACAGAAATAAAAGGCACAGAGTAATATGATATCATCTATCTTGTATATACGTTAAGTAGGTATTCCTCCAGATTTCTAAATAGCGAGAGAGAAATAATCAGTAGCACAAGATGTTTACATTTTATTCTGTGGAGTCAAAGACATAGTTGTCACTGATCTTTAATTTTTGCTTTGTCAAAGGAAAGGCTACCAAGATGCATGGGATCTCCTAAGCAGTTCAGTAGCAACAAAGCACAGTGAGATTATAATTATAGTCAATTGGACCACAGGCATTGCTTTTATTACCAATATCATTATGACAGATTATAATGTACAAGATGCTCAGAAAATACCTTGTACTTGTCATTTAGTTGAGAAGTCCTTGAGTATTTATGAGAGTTAATGATTATAATTCATTCATAGTTACTAGGTGAGGTTTGACTCTTCAAATCTGAGCTGTCTGTATCTTGACTCAGTATTTGGTACAACCTACCCATGGAAAACCCGGGATCTAGATCTATACATTAATTTTGATATAAATAACAGAACACATACATTCAGCCTCCTCGCATATATTTCATACCAAAGTCAAAAGGGTCTTTGAAGTCAATACAGGTCAATGACTCTTCCCAAAAAAGACCTTTCATTTTATTTTATTTTTTTTTTGGTAAAGATTTTATTTATTTATTTATAGGACAGAGAGAGACACAGCGAGAGAGGGAACACAAGCAGGGGAAGTGGGAGAGGGAGAAGCAGGCTTCCCGCCGAGCAGGGAGCCTGATTCAGGGTTCGATTCCAGGACCCTGGGATCATGACCTGAGCCGAAGGCAGACACTTAACAACTGAGCCACCCAGGCGCCCCCAAGACCTTTCATTTTAAATGACCCATATATTTTTTTAAGTCAAGAGAAATATTTTTCATTCTTTATAAGTTTAAGATGATTTACAATCTTAAATGTATGCATTCCAAACATATGTTATTGGAGCCATTTGAATTATTTTGATACCATTAGTTAATTTATATTATTTATTTATTACCATAAATTATAAAATTCCTTTATAACATTTTTGGACATATTATTTTAAATATATTACATCGTAGGCTTGTTGCAATACTCACATTTCTCCTTAATGTGAACCTATAATTTCAGCAAGTGTCCATTTAATTTTGGTAATGCACTTAAATTCTACCATTAAATAAATAACTGCATTCCCTTTCTTTCACCTGTTCTCTATTTTCAATATAACACTATTTAAATTTTTTCCAGTTTCTTTTCTAGATCATATTGGTAAGTTCCAGCTATTGAAAATAATTCAGTCTCCGTTAACCTACACTTCAGTATTCAACTTCTGCAAGGTCCTAAAACATAAAGGGTAAATTTGAAACAAAAATCTATTTCTGAAAATTGAATAATTCATAAATAGATACCTACTATAATTTTCCTCCATTACTCTTCCTTCCATTTATAAAAGCATAGGCCATCTCAGCCATTAAATTCAGCTATGTAATTTGTTCATAATGTGTACTCATTTTTAATTTTCTGATTAGGGTAGAAAAGAATCTCTACTGAGAACATTTGTCCAAGAGCATTTCATGCATAACCAAGAGAGTACTAATGTCTCACTGATTCTGTTTGTGACAATATGCACTTTGGGAATTTAGAATTCACAAACCAACATTGTTAATCAGAGCAGGTAAAATTATTGGCAGTATCTAACCTAAGGACATATATCTGGAAAATGTTTGTATTGTCAGGAAGTTATGCTATTAAAAGAAAGATCAATGGTAATAGAAACTCCCATTAAAGATAAGCAAGTTATTTTCTCTTAATACTTGGTTGATATTATCAAAATGGTATCCAGCTACCTAAAAGTATGCATAGAATTTTCCTAATTCAACTCTTGTTAGTAGATCAATAAATAATAATTACTTGCTAGAAAAGGATGGGGAGAGATATTGCGCTATAGTTCTAGCTTTTAAAAGGTTAAATCTAAATCTATATACAACTCAAAAATAAGGTTCCCAGTTGGGGATATTTTAAATTCTAACTTAGAGTACAGAATTTTTAGCATGAGATGTATTACTGTATACTCTAATAAATCCTTAGATTTAAACTTTTTTTCCTCAAATTGCTTAATAAACCAAAGACATAAGCCAAAATAAAAATCACATTTAAGTTAAAACACAATCCATTTGTCAGCAGTCTTCTGAAAAAATTAACCATACATTTAATTTACAAAATGTACTATTTCCATTTTTTATTTATGTATTAATGATTCTCAGAAGTTTCTATATAATTTAAATATGAGACATAATCATTAAAACATATGTTAGTGAATTGTGCAAAGAAACCAAAATTTAACACTTTCTGACCATTAGTTATGTGTAAGACTTTATTAATCACTATTTTGGTGGTTTGGCCATCAGAGGGGTTGCTAAATTGCTCAGAGAATGATCAAGCACTGACTAGGATAAAAGACTGTTGTTCCACATCTGGCCTTGATCATTTGTCCCCAGCAAAGAAAATCTTCTAGGGCCACATTCATCTTATTTGTAACTAGATGGGGAGGGTTAGCAGGGGTATTAGTGAAAAAGGCGGCGGGGGGGGGGGGGGGGGAGAGAGAGACAGAATGGGGAGGTTGTGTCAAACATGGGCCTTTTCAGTAGCTAAAATGTCCAATGAAGTCCTCTAAGAGATTTTAGTTTGCCTTTGAATGGAATACAATGGAAGACAAAGTTTGCATGAGAGGAGCTTCCTTTCCATTTTCAAATTTCTGTTGAATTTGTCACCCATAGTTACCTGAAGTTTTGAATTTAAAGAGAAAGTGGTATAAGAGAAGTTGTAGAGAGATAAACAGGGCAGACCATCTGCCCACAGGGCCACCCAATATCTAGCAAGCCCTTAGGCACACTGAGTGGGAATCGGCAAGTCTTTTTCCTAGAACCCAGACTTCAGTTTGAATCAGTGCTTTTGGTTTAGTTTCTCTTTTTGGAAAAGCCTGCAAGTTTCCCACGGCAACTTTGCTCACTCAGCTCTATTTACAGCCTCTTTAGCAATACTATAATGTCATAGCCTCTTAGAAATCCTCAGGCACTCACAAAGTAAAGTTGAGCTTCTTGGAAAGCAGGTTATCTTTTACTATTTTTGCAAGAACTAATTACCATTTTGACAGTTACTAAATGATTTCATCAGTAAATCCATTTGTGGCATATAGACAGGAGAACAATGCACTTTTTAAGAGTGCAGATCATGCTTAAAATTGCAACAGATTCTAAGCTCCTTAGGAATAAAAATGATACTGCTCTTTGTGCCATTTCCAGAAACTGGCAGAAGTAATGAATTCAAGTAATGAATTTTCCTAAATACATTATATCTGCATTTTTTTCATAAAAAGAGGTATAGTGTTTTTTTAAATATTTCAATGATTTCATTAACTCTTTACATTCCAATTTCCCCTCTCCAGGAATCATATAGCAAAGCAAAAGTTAAGTAAATGAAAATAATATAGCAAAGCGAAAGTTAAGTAAATGAAAATACACACCATCAAAGCACTGAGATAACCCCACCAGATACCAATGTTTTGCTTCTTAACCCACTTCTTTTGTGTTACTAGAGGAGGACTGCAGTCTTCATTGACCACAAAACGACCTCTGTTGATGTTGCAGACAACATGATATAATGTTTTCAAAATATCAGTACCAATCCAAATCCAGAGGGTTGTTTCTGACTGCTTCTAGTAAATACTGACCTTTCCTCTTGTAATTTTCTCCTGTTGTTCCATCTACAACCCTATTAAAACATATGATTCATTTTAACAAATAAATCAAGGTCAGTAAAATCTAGGTAAGTAAAACTAAGCACTTTAAGCCTGGGAGTAACAGTAATAATACTAATGTACACAGCATTCGGAATCATCATTTCAAATACAACACTCATAAAAACACAAAGGAAAATATTTCTATGCAAATCTACACCATGAAGATACAAATAAATATGAAAAACCAGCCCTGGTCCTCAACAGACTTACAACTATGTTGAGAAGATAAGGCTTTCATGTGAAAAGTTGACTAACATGAAGAATAAAGTTGTTTAACAAATTTGTTTAAAAAAAAAACCCACAAGGCTTAGTGGAGATAAATAAACTTTGATCTTTATCTCATTCCATATATAAAAATTAATGTGAGATGGGCATAGACAAAATATGAAGTTCAAAACTATAAAGCTTCCAGAAGAATACATAGAAGAATATATTTGTGGCCTTAGTGTCAGCAAGTCCCTTAAGCAGGACACATAAAGCACTAGCCCATAAAAGGGAAAACGTAAATTATACTTTGTCAACATTAAAAATTTCTATTCACCAAGAAACATTAAGAAACTTGAAAAAGTAATAAAATGAAGAGGCATACCACAGATGAGAAAAAATATATTCAGTATATATCTGACATTCTGGATCATATACTGAATGTATAGAAAGCTTTCAAAAACAATGGAAAAACAAGCAACTCACTTGAAAAGAAACTTAAGATTTTAAAGATTCATTTGTTTATTTGAGAGAGAGAGAGCAGGGGGAGGGGTAGAGGGAGAAGGAGAATCTTAAGCAGATTCCCTGTTGGGATCATGACCTGACCTGAAATCAAGACTTGGACACTGAATCAACTGAGCCACTCAGGCGCCCCTAGACTTAAGATTTGAATAGACACTCCACAAAAGAAGTGATACCAATGACCAGAAAGCACATGTGGAAGTAGTCAACATTTCACAACCATTAATTTGGCTAAAATGAAAAAGCCTAGCAACAATAAATGTTAGCTAAGATACAGAGCAACTGCAACTCTCATACATTTCTGGTGGGAGTGCAAAATAGTATGACCACTTTGGAGAACGATTTTTGTGGTTTCTTTTCGTGTGTTTGTTTGCTTCAAGTTTTTATTTAAATTTTAGTCAATTAACATAGAGTATAATAGTGGTTTTAAGAGTAGAATTTAGTGATTCATCACTTACATGTAACATTTTTATGGTTTCTTATGAAGTTAACACATACCAACCATTCTCTAACTGCAAACAACACAAACGTGTAACAGGAAAATGAATAAGTTAATTTTTGTACATGCACACAATAGAATACTACTTGGTAACAGAAAGGATCAAACTATGAAACACGACAACAGAGATGAACCTCAAAAATATTATGTGTTCAAACACTAATTTGAAAACTATAAGCACCCCTCTATTTATTCCAGCATTACTTATAATAGCCAGGATATGGAAGCAACCTAAATGTCCATCAGTAGATGAATAGATAAAGAAGATATAGTATGTGTATGTATATACATGTGTATATATATGTGTGTGTGTATGCACATATATATATATACACACATGTAATATTCCATTAAATGATATGTATTATATAATTCCATTATATAATATACATTATATATTAATATAACTCAGCCATAAAAAGGAATGAAATCTTGCCATTTACAACACCATGGATTGATCCAGAGAGTATAATGCTAAGCAAAACAAGTCAGTCAGGGAAAGGCAAATACCATATGAGTTCACTCAGAAACAAAATAAGTGAACAAATTAAAAAAGAGACAAGCCAAAAAAAACACTGTTAATTGTAGAGAACAAACAGATGGCTACCAAAGGGGAGGTGGGTGGGGGGATGGGTGAAATAGGTAAAGGGGATTAAGAGTAAGTTATCATGATGAGCACTGAGTAATGTATGGAATTGATGAATTACTATATGGTACACCTGAAACTAATAAAACACTGTATGTTAACTATACCGGAATTAAAATTTTTTAAAATATACATTATGTAGTTTAAAAGAAACCAGACAGGCACACAAAATACATGTGCATATAATGATATATTTATAATACACAAGGTACATGTATAACCAGAAAAACTCATCTATAGCAAGAGAATTCTGAAAAAGGGTGGAGAGTTCTCTAGAAAAGGGTACTTTCTAGGCCCTTTTTAGGGCTGGGTGTGTTTACATGGATGTATGTAATTGTCAAAATTCATCAAATTGAACATTTAAGATATTTTTTCTTTTGTATGTAAATTATACTTTAATTAAAAATAGCAAAAACAAAAGTCTGCTTCAAAATATTGAAGGATTAATTGTTAAAAGAGTGGATCAGAAGAGATATACATGGGGGGTGATGCAGACTTATAATTTATTAAGTTAAAAAAAAGCCAAATATATAATGAAATATAGATAGAGTTAATTATATATATATATATATATATGTCTTAAGACATTTATATAATGAGATATACATAAAATGAAATATACATTTGTGTTGGATCTTAAAGAAGAAATAGAATTTGAATAGTAGAATACAGACAGAAGGCCTTCTTCAAAGAAGTAAATGAAGAAATATCAAATACTTAAAAGCCTAATTGTGCCATTAAAAAGACCCAAAGTCATCTTCTTATTGCCTCTTAAGTAAAATTCCACTTAGGCTATGATTCTGAATCTTCCTGCAAGTGTCCTTTCACAATGATGTGTATTCCTTTATTTTAGGCTCTAGTGCCCATTTTAACCTTTCTGCCTCCAGATAAATGGTCTACCAAACACGATTTTGCTGGTTCCTTCTTTTATACGAAGGCCTCCATACATTTCTTCAAGACCAGGAATAAGACCACAAATTATATCCTCTAAATTTTCTGTGATCATATGAGCTGCATGCTGACTACTCTCTTATCATATAAATACAGCTAAAATACTGCTTCTATTCCAAAGTTATTTCAGTGACACAAGTATTTATTACTCTTCTAGATTTGAAATTTTTCACTGCTTATGGCACCTGGAACGAACAGGCAAGAAGAAAGGATTGCTGAGGGAATATTGTGAGTTTTCACGGTTGATAAGATTACCAAATGTAGAGAGACACTAATCTCATTTTGCAGAACATCTTCTGATTCTTTGATCACACTTGCATTGGATCTAGTCTCCATAAATATTGAGTAAAAGGGAGGATTATAGGACAGTCTGCTTAAGGTAGTGAGCAGATGAAGCATACTCTCACCTAAATTCAGCGAAGGAAAGTGTAAAGATTCACAGTTCGAGTCTCTTAAATTGTAAAATAGATCCAAGCACAGTTTACCTACATTGAAAGAGCATCTATTATTTACCAGCCATGGAAGGAAACCCTTGCAGAATTAATTTTCCATGTTTTTTTTTAAATACTGTAGGGTTATTTGAGTGTTAAAATATTTATTAAACCATGACAGTTTATGGAATTAAGCAAAGCTTTTCTTTAATCTAATAGAGATCCAATCAAATTCCTCAGAGAACTACTAGGAATATGGTATTCCAAAGAAGCTTCTACTTCACCTTGATGCGATCTAAATTGAGGGACCCTTCAGACGCTCTGAAATATGAAGAGTTTATTCAGTTTATCAGTGCTGTCTGAACAGTTTTAGTGACCTAGTTTGTTAAAAGAAAGAAAGAAAGAAAATTCAAAATGGTGAGAGATAAACCTGATGTGCAGGTTCCGCCTGCTGTGCTCTAAAATCGCCTAAGGCTGTCTCCACAGTCATCTGTATCTACTGAATCAGGCTTTCCCTTGGTTATGTTTTTAATCTGGCAGAGATTTTTTTTTTCATAAATTATAATGTATCTTACGATAATATATTTTTTTACATCCCAAGTTAGAAATAAGCAAAGATAAATTCAAACCACTGTATACACTGACAGCAAATGTATAAAAACTGCATTAAAGAGGCAATTATTTACATGAAGTCATTTAACAGTAGAAATGTGAAATACATGAATGAAACCGTACAACTGTCCAAATGTGGACATGAAGGTAATTAGCACACTTACGCAATCTTGCAATATCAACAGGTCAGGAAGTAAATAGCAGTCAAGTCAAATTGATTGCTAGGAAGTTGAGAAAAAGAAAGAACTCTAAATGAAATTCAAGTGAAGAGAACTTACTAGGCTGCATAACAAATATCAATCAAACTAAATTGATCGCTAGGGAATAAGAGCATTAACAAGGCAATCAAGTGAACACCAAGAAGGTACAACGTTAAATCTCCTGAATTAGAAAAAGTTGAACAAGAGAATTGATGAATGACTGGAGTTAATAACAAAATACGAGCTAACTGTGGTATTAGAATATTTACTTGGAAATAAAATGAAGTCTATTCTGTAATTTTAGGAGAGGGAGAAAGAAGAGGAAGACAAGAAAAAAAAAAAATCACCTACTTAATGGCCCACCCTGCCATTTTCTGCCTTTTCAGTACTTACTGAAGCAAAATGAAATAGATTCTAGTAACTCAGGAATGTTACCAATACCCTGTACATCAGGTTTGGACAATAACTAGCAATTTGACTATAACAACCCATAATGGTCAAAGAAACAGGATCCTTCACCCTTTTTATCTTCTCATGCAGAGGAGGAAAGATACTTTGTCATTCAATGAGCATGTTTTAAATCATGGTCACCTTCCTAACTAGGAGCAAAAACTATAATTTAAGAAAATGCAGGGAGGGAACAGTTTAGTTTGGGGGTCTCTAACTGTTTTGGGAATGTCTGGCTTTATTTTGCAACCAATATCCACTGTGGACTTGGCCATCTAATATCTTTCAATTAGTAACTTCTTAAAAATAAATGTTGATTATTATTTCTCATCTACTTTCACTGAATGGTTATCCTTTCGAGGTCAGGATACTTGTATAAATTTTTGCATTCCCTGTATCGGCAGTGGTATAAATCTTGTCAGGGAGCAAGAACTCCTCTCCAGTCCTTCTATCTGGACTAAGAATCAAATTGACATAAGAAAGATTAACAAGAGAAAATCAAATTTACTACAGGACATCCACATAGACATGGAAGTTCCAAAGACAGGCAAAATGAGGTATATATATCATCCTGAACTAAGGAGAAGTATGTAGGGTCTGGGACTTCAAAAGGAAGGAATGCAATTCACAGAGCACTAAGAAGAAGAATAAATGTTTGGTAATTAGATGTTTGCTCTGCCATACAGAAGGGTGACTCAGATAAAATTTATCTCTAGTAATAATCCTTATTCTTGGGGAAGACCCCAATCTAGATTCTTCTATGTAGTTAAAGGAGGGGTAAAAGTTCCTCTTGACCCTGCAAGGTCTCAATTGCCTTCAGCTCAAAATAGTCCACACACCATAGTGAGCCATTCTGGGGCCACTGGCCTTTGGCCCCTACAATCTCAATACATACTTCAAAGAATGATAAAATTTTATACTTCATCTGGCTCATTCCAATCACTTATTAGATAGATAAATTGAAGTATTCAGGGAGAAGCAGAATTGCTCCTTATCAAAGTGTAAGAGAGTGGCAGAAGCAGGTTGGGATGGATTCCCTATTTCCAAGGCCATATTATTCTCATCATGCTATACTACTTTGAATTAATGAATGGTGAATAGATTTTTATAAATAATCACATGTTCATAGTAAGTGAAAATGCTTCCCTTCTTCTCAAAACTCTTCTATAAAGTCAGTGGGTTGGTGGACGAGGGTGGAAGGGAGAATTGGTGAAGACAGCATTTAAAGAAAAAGTTGTGCAACAGAAAAATTTTAAAATAAAGATAAAAGTCTAGAAGGTTCTCTCGAGTACTAATAGATACTCTTTGAAAATGATGGCTGAATACATGAACAAAGGTAGAAATGTTTTTAGTCAGTTTGACACATATTTCAACAACCTTGATTCTGTGAAAATAAAGGAAAGCTCATTCAAAATGGAGTCACTTAAAATGAAGGTGGGTGCTCTCACAGTACTACTCACAAACTATCAATCAAACTAAATTGCTTGCTAGGGAATAAGAGCATTATGTAACCAGTAGGAAGAAGGAAAATCATTAACTTTGACGTATCTGGACACTTTTCACGTGGGATTTATCGCCCACCTTTAAGAAAAGGAAGAAAGACCCCTTCCAGCCCCAGCAACAACTAACCATTGCCCCCAGCCAATGAGAGATGTCCCTAACCTCAAACTCCTGTTGTCTCCAGTGAACTTCTGTTCAGAAAAATCCTCCCCTGTTTCCTCCTGAAACCTAATAAAAACTGACCTTACGTCTGTCTCTTTGGACTCGCCTATGGTTCCCATAGCTTATTTGTCCTGAATTGTAATTCCTCTGCTATTCCAAATAAACTCATTTTTTTTAATGCAGTAAAATTGCTCTTTGCTGTGTTTAAAATTAACATTATAGATAATAAAAGATGTGCTTGCCCAAGCTTAATATTATTGTTTTTAGCCATATGTGAAAGAAAAGCTGTGATATATTTATGTTGTTGTTTTCAAATGATAACATGCAGGCATTAATCATTTTCCTTGAGGTAAGGGTCATTCATAAGAATAACAGGACCAAAAAGCTAGGAATCCAACCAGAGTCTATCACATATACCCATTATAACCAACTATGCAAACTATTTTTTAAAACGTGGCTTATGTACCATAAAAATCTCAGAATAGTATCACCAATTAAGCACAAGTTTTAAAGGTTTGGATATCAAGACTTTAAGTTTCCCACTGGATTGCAATTACTTCAGCATGCAAGACCAAATGTCTTACATACTTTATTTTACCTTCGCAACCTCTCTACAGGGGAGCAAAACATACTACCCCAAAATATACCCTTTTAGGCATACTGCTTATTTTAAGCTGGTTATTTTTAAGAAAGCAGACACTGGAGAAATTGTGAAAACTAAGTAGTGGTTACCCTTTTGTAAGAGACATTTATATATACAAGGGAAATCTCTATTTGTGAGGCTATCTCCCTCTCTGTACCAAGAAGAGGGAGCTAACTTAATCCCAAGAAACTCTTACCAATGAAGAACACAAGACTTGAACCCACATAACAACCTCACTGTGCTTTCTTGGTAACCACCTACAATGGACTCCATACCTACAACATCTTTTGTCTTTAGCTTAAGCTGAAGATGGTATCAAATATACATGTTATCATACTTGTTTATTTTCTTCCTGTTAATCCTTTTATGTCAATTTAATTATTAGGCAGCCAAAGAACCTAGAAGGGAGGAAGGGAAAATTTTCTACCCTATACCTCAGAGGGCATTCAAGTAAATGTTATTGATTGACCAATAAAGGAATCTTACCAAGATTGCTTGTTCCCAAGCTTCTAATTCATAATGAACTGTTCTTGCGTGTAGTCCCAGCCAATGTAGTCAAATGGTCAATACAGTTTAAAAAAAAAAAAATCTAAAGTTAAAACAGCTCTTTGATTGAACTGACTGATTTTTCTGACTAAGGACTTATTTAATAGGTGAATAAAATTTAGCTAATGCATGGGTTTGGCACAGGATAAATGAAGGCTAAACTTCAAGCACATGGGATTTAGTGGGTTTCTGTAGTGTAGTGGTTATCACGTTCGCACCACACAAGCACATGGGATTTATTTCATGTTTTGTTAGGAAAAAAAGAAATGTGGTATAGGTACTGGCTTAGAGTATGAACTCTGGAGTCAGACTGCCTAGTTTTGTTTTGCTTTAAAGATTTTGTTTATTTATTTGACAGGGAGAGATAAACA